>NC_045615.1:82937878-83240909 GCF_009829155.1 Mustela erminea
ACCAGAAATTTCCCTGCCCTCGCTCTCAATCCCAGGCTAAACTAGGGGACCTCTTTTGCATACAGTGTGTATTGTTGTGAATTGTTTCTCACTTTCTCTCCCCCATTAGACAAGGGAAGGTACAATTCTAGTACCTTCCAAGGACCTGGCACTGTTCATTTGCTCCATGATTGAATATCCTGTGTCCTCCTCTTACCTGCAGAGATCTTCCGTCATAGCCAAAAGATGTTTTCTCTTTCAAATTTTAGAGATTAAGATGAAACATCTTCATGTTTAGCATAGGAGAAAAAGTATTTCTTTTTTTTTTTTTTAAGATTTTATTTATTTATTTGACAGACAAGAGATCACAAGTAGACAGAGCAGCAGGCAGAGAGAGAGGAGTAAGCAGGCTCCCTGCTGAGCAGAGAGCCCGATGTGGGGCTCGATCCCAGGACCCTGAGATCATGACCTGAGCCGAAGGCAGAGGCTTTAACCCACTGAGCCACCCAGGTGCCCCAGAAAAAGTATTTCTTTGGGGTCACATTTCTAATACAAATAAAGAGATTATAAAGCAAATAGTTTCATTCATTGTTTAAATTGATACTTACCTTTGTAAGTAGTTGTGTATAATCATGATATATACACTGTGCCATTTTAAACTATGATACATAGTTATCTAAATTTTTTATGATTGGAGGCAGTTACTTAGATTCTTCAGAGTAGAATTACAGAGTTATTAAATACTGATTTCTGTGGGTACAGATGAGTATGGTTGCAACATCTGATAAAGGGTTAATACCTGTTGCTTAATGGTTCTAAAATGATGCCCCACTTTGGGACCCAACAAGTGCCAAAGAAATACTAGTTTTGATATTTGGGGCTAGGTATGCCTTTTTTAACTATTAATATATTGTTGAAAATTCTGTGTTAATTGCCAATGACAGATGAGATTGATGGTTAATTTCAGAGTTGAGTAATAAAATGGTGCATTTTTTTTTTTACAATTAACTTTCACAGTTTTTGGAGAGACAGTTGCCTTTTTTTTTTTTTTTTTTTTGAGAGGGCGAGAGAGAGAGAGAGAGAGAGAGAGAGAGAGCGCGCGAGCGCTTGTGCTCATGAGGTGGAGGGGATGGACAGAGGAGGGAGAGGGGAAGAGAGAATTTAAGCAGGCTCTAAGCCTGGGGCAGAGCCAGCATCAGCACAGAGCCCGACATGGGGCTGGATCTCATGACCCTGAGATCATGACCTGAGCCAAATTTATGCATCAGACGCTTAACTGAGTCATCCAAGCACCCCTAGAGAGACAGTTGACTTTTAAGTTAAAAGAGCCAGAGTTGCTAATAAACACTGTAGAAAACAGAATTGTCTTCTATTTGATGGAATGATTAGAACACAAATTATACCCTTTTATATAAGAATACTGCAGTTGATGTTTCTGACTCTCTCAACATATTTTCTCCACTGTAACCAGTTTTGCTTTAAAAAAATAACAGTTTGAAAGGTACAGCATTCGTAACATTAAATAGGGAGGGTAAGGGTAGAGTTTTTGATAGGTTTGTTACCTTAAGATGGGCATGTTGTTTTTTAATGCTGTTTCAGTCCTTTTAATAGCAGAACTTTTATTTTTTTCAATGGCCTATTTCCCAGTTAAAAGTTTTTTTTTAAAACAATCACATGATGAATTATGTAATATGCGGTTTATTTTTCTTACTATAATTATTCATAAAAAGGAGTTTTATGGAAATTATAAGTTATAGAAGCAATCATTATTAACTATGATTATAAACTAGCTGTTTTAAATGAAGATTTTAGTTTACGGTAAGGTGAATGTTTCTCTTTTGAAAAGTTATTGTATAAACAAATCTTACTAATAATGGTAGGCTTTAGCTTTCATTTTAACGTGACAGCCATGCTGAATAGTTTTATGCAAATAGGATGTTTGATGTCTAGTTTCCAAATGGCTTATGTCTGGATATAATTGCACAATCAACTATTAATGTACATTATTGTCCAATGAAATTGTCTGAAGTCAGCAATAACCTTACAGGGGCTGAATTAAAATTAAAAAAAAAAAAAACCAGCTATCCTTAGATTCTAGAAGAAGGCTATCTCCTTTTTTATTTCTTTTCTTTTCTATCACTATACTTTTTTAACCCTCTCCTCCAACTCCATTTCTTGAAGACTCTTAAAAAGTGTCCTAGAAAATAATGTTGATGCTTATAATAAATCAGAAATAGTAAGGAAACTTGAACAATCAAAGAACTTCCACCTCCTCCCACTTCTCTGCATACCTGGTGCCCGAAAGACATAACTATTTTTCTTTTGTTTGGCTCCTATTCAGAGTATCTTTTCTATTTTTCACAGTGATGTTGAACCTGAATGGCTGGACAGTGTGCAGAAAAATGGAGAATTATTTTATTTGGAATTGAGTGAGGGTGAAGAAGAAAGCCTCCTTCCTGAGACTCCTACTGTGAACCATGTCAGATTCAGTGAAAATGAGATTATAATTGAAGAGGATGATTACAAAGAAGGAAAAAAGTATGAACCTAAACTCAAGCGGTTTACCAAAATTTTAAAAAGTAAAAGTCTTTTACCCAAGCGCCACAGTAAAAAAAGTAGTAATGGCAATGAGCCAGTGTCCATTCTAAAGCATCAGTCTAACCAGAAAACAGGAGTTGTTGTCCAACAGCGGTACAAGGATGTGAATATTTATGTAAACCCCAAAAAGTTAACTGTGACCAAAGCCAAAGAGCAACTTAAGCTTCTGGAAGTCCTGGTTGGGATTATCCATCAGACCAAGTGGAGCTGGAAAAAAAGTGGAAAACAGAGCAGTGGAGAAAGGCTTGTGGTCCATGGCCTGCTGCCAGGAGGCTCTGCTATGAAGAGTGGTCAGATATTAATTGGTAAGTGTTGCTGGTAAACATCATTTCTTGTTTGCAGAGATTCATGATTAGTGATGCCTTGTGAGATGTGATCAAAACAGAATTATATCCAAAGTCTCAACAGATTAAGGACTGCGTGATGGTATTTGGGACAGTAGCGACATTGTTAGGCATGGTGTACTACAAGGCATAACGCTCTTAGAATAAGTACTTTAGGGATTGAATATGTGTGTGCCTCATTTAGGTCAAGGAATAGCTTAACTAACTGTTGAGTTTTGAATTATGTCATTTTATTTCATCTTGCTTATATTTGCTGACAAGAAAAAGAAAATAAGTTAATTTTACAGTGATATCGATTTGAATGACCTATATCCAATAGTGTGATATAAAAATATGTAATTTATGAACAAAAATATTTTTACATTTGTGTTTGTACTTGAGTACACTAAGTTCTTGAGAGTGGTTTTTAAACTGTTTTGTTTGGCATATTTAGCAACAGTGATGTTATACATAAATTTCATTTTAAGGGTGGTTGTCATAAAATATCTTGCCAATTTAAAGGTTAAAAAATGCATCTGAAAGTTATTCTGAATATATGTTAAGGTGAGCATTTTGTATTGCTGATACATTTTCAGCTATTGGATATAATGCTTGAGTTACTAGTAATTTTATTACATAGGTAAAAGCTATGTCAAATGTGAGAATATATTATTAATGAAACTTAAAATCAATGAACAAATCTAAAAGCTGACAGTCTTTTAAGTTGACTCAGCCTATAAGATTTAGATATAGGAACTTTTTTTTTAAAAGATTTTATTTATTTGACAGAGATCACAAGTAGGCAGACAGGCAGGCCGAGGTGGAGAGGAAGGGAAGCAGGCTCCCCACTGAGCAGAGAGCCTGATTTGGGGCTCAATCCCAGGACCCTGGGATTATGACCTGAGCCAAAGGCAGAGACTTTAACCCACTGAGCCAGCCAGGTGCCCCTAGATATAGGAACTTTTATAGCTACCTTAGAAACATTTAAAAATATTTCTTTAAGTCTAAATTGTATTTGTTTGTTCATTGATTCCACAAAACTTTTGGGTATCTGCTGTCAGGAATACAAATATTATTCTAAGGATCCATTTACTCCTCCTAAGAGGCTCATACTGCAGTGCAAGAGGTGGGTCAGAAATAGGCAGTTTCACATAGTATGATAAGTGTTGTGATAGGGTTTTACATAGTATGATAGTTTCATATAGTATGATAAGTTTCCCATCGTTTGATAAGTGTCATGATAGGGTTTACAAGAATGAATCACATAGGAAGAGCATCTATGCAATCTATCCTAATGATTGCAGCAACATCTCCACATTCTCTTCTTACAGTTTAATGTTGGTACTCCTCCCAAGTTTTTTTTTTTTTTTAAGATTTTATTTATTTATTTGACAGAGAGAGAGATCACAAGTAGGCAGAGAGGCAGGCAGAGAGAGAGAGAGGGGGAAGCAGACTCCCCACTCAGCAGAGAGCCCGATGCGGGGCCCGATCCCAGGACCCTGAGATCATGACCTGAGCTGAAGGCAGAGGCTTAACCCACTGAGCAACCCAGGAGCCCCTCCTCCCAAGTTTTAAGTTAAGTTTTTGTGTCCTCCCTTCCCTACCCCTGTGGGCCTGAACCACAGCTTAAGTAGTACTATGTGATTTCAGAGGTGGGATCATAAAAGGTGATACAGCTTCTGCCTCGTATTCTTGGAGTTCAGTTGCCATTGTGTGGGCAAGGCCGGTCCACATGAAGAGGCCACAAGTACTATTCTGGCTAATCAGCCCCAGCTGAGGCCTCAGCTACCCTGCAGCATCAGCCAGCACATGAGTGAAGAAGCCTTACAGAAAATTCCAGCCCCAGCCACCATCTAGTGCAACCACATGGGGAACCCTGAGTTTGAACCTCAGCTAAGCCCAGTCAACCCCAGAGCCAGGAAGGATAACAAATTGTGCTTGCTGTTTTAAACTCTAAATTTTAGGGTCATTCATTATGCAGCAACAAATAGCTGGAACAGAAGCTAATGCATGCTTACGTTCTCTCAGGTGCTCAACTTCCTTTTTGGTAAAATGTCTCTAAGGTTTATTCTTTTTGTTCTGTCAGGATGCCATAATTCATGCTTATGAATTCTCTGGTTGTTGCAAAACACCATAGCTTTAAGATAGCACATGATGGGAAACTCCTGTGTTTATCTGGGACCTCTGCTCAGGACCTAAATGGACTGATTGGTAGACAAATCTCTGAAATGCTTTTTAGCCATTCCACTTGAAACCTAATAGAGAGCTGGTTATTGTCAGTGAGCATCCCATTCCATGTTTCCTTTCCCCGATCCTCCAGTCTACTGAACCTTCTAGGAATACTACTTACCTAGACCGGATCTTTTTGCACCATCTCTATGGGAGGAAAGAAAATGAACTATAGAGAGGAAGAACGTGCTACGTCGTCCTGTTGTTTATCGTGAAAATAATTTAAAGATACACAGGATGTTGGTAGTATACTTTTTAACCCGAGTGTGGTTATGTAGGTATGTTCACTTTTTGATAATTTATTGTTGTAGTAGTACTTTGTGTGCACTTTTCTGCATGTGTATGAATAGCAATGAAAAGGCAGAAAAATGAAGTTTATGATTTCAGTTTCAAAATGGAAGAGTTTATGATTTACCAATAAGTAAAAAAAAAAAAAGATATGTCGAAATAAAATGATTATTTCATCCTCGGTGCATAGCAAAATGCTTGGTTGATAAATAAGCCCTAAAAAACGTTTATTGAATAAATGCACAAACTGTGTAGAAAAATACTGTGGAGGGAAAACAATTGGAAGTAAATATAAAGACACCAAAGTGCTGGTAGGGTTTGTGTGAAGATGTTACAGGTGGTTTGTTTTCTCTTTTTTCAGAGTTTTAATTTTATGGTGATATTGTATATTTTTAAAGTTGTATACTTGGGGATAAATAATGAACAATTTTTTAAAAGATTTTACTTATTTACTTTATTTACTTATTGAGAGAGAGAAAGAGTGCACATGTGCAGGTGCAAGAGCTGGGGGGAGGGCAGGCAGAGGGAGAAGCAGGCTCGTGCTGAACCGGGAGCCCGACTAGGGACTCAGTCCCAGGACCCCAAGATCACAACCTGAGCCAATGGCAGACGCTTAACCAACTGAGCCACCCAGACACCCTAATGGACATTTTTGATGTCATTGTGACTTTAATTTTTGATGTCATTGTGACTTTAATAATTCCACAGCATGGAACTTTGTTATTTGTTTCTTTCATAGTTTCATTTTATACTGAAATCTGTGGTTGAACTGTGATGTAATCCCATAGGCAAGAGAGTCTTAAAAACTTTGTCCTGGTAATGCAGTTTGCTGGCCATTGTCTAGCTGGAGAATGATCCTCCTTTGACTTAAGTGCATTGGCCAGCCCAACTCTATTCTATTTTGATTCTTCTTTGTTGGGATTTTGGAGGGTTTGCTGCATATTCTGGTGCCGTTTTTGTTCTTACTGCTGACCTGTGTCTTTATTTTTTTATTTCTGAGTTTTTCTTAAAGTTTGACCACTAGGGTGCCCACGGTGGCTCAGTCAGTTAAGTGGTGGACTCTTGATTTGGGCTCCGGTCATGATCTCAAAGTGGGGAGTTCAAGTCCAGTGTTGGGCTCCCTGCTGGGCCTGGAGCCAGCTTAAGATTCTCGCCTCCTCACTCTGACACTCCTTGCTCCTCCCCACCACCATGCATGTGAGCACATGTGCTTTCTCTCTCTCAAATAAATAAGCCTAAAAAAAAAATAAAAGGGGTGCCTGGATGGCTCAGTGGGTTAAGCCTCTGCCTTCGGCTCAGGTCATGATCCCAGGGTCCTGGGATCGAGCCCCACATCGGGCTCCTTGCTCAGCAGGGAGCCTGCTTCCCCCTCTCTCTCTGCCTGCTTCTCTGGCCTCTACTGATCTCTCTCTGTCAAATAAATAAATAAAATCTTAAAAAAAAAAAAAAGCCACAGTTCTTTGCTCCCTGACTACCTGTAGCCAGCCTCCATCCGTAGACCAAAGCAAATCCTCTTCTGACCTGCATCCTAGAAACTGCATATCACCTTGGTGATTGTTTTTTTTTTATCAAGATGACCCATTTTTGCTCATTTTAACCAGGCGTATTTTAAGGATGGGAAGGATAGGGTTAAAGAAATCACACATTAATGTTCTCAACACGCATACCCCTGTAGAAAGTTTCTGCTCAACAATAAAACAAAGTGTTTTTTTTTTAATTTTTTATTTTTTATAAACATATAATATATTTTTATCCCCAGGGGTACAGATATGTTAATCGCCAGGTTTACACACTTCACAGCACTCACCATAACACATAACCCTCCCCAATGTCCATAACCCCAGCCCCCTTCTCCCAACCCCCCCCAGCAACCCTCAGTTTGTAAAACCAAGTTTTTATTTTAAGTACTTTTTGTGTGACTTCTAATGTTCTCACCTGTGATCATTGAATAACTTTGTTTTGTATGACACACTTGTGCTATTTCTCTTAAATTTTTTGAAGTTTTTTTTTAATCTTTTTAAAAATCTTTTTGAGGTATATCATACATTGATAACATAGACAAATCTTAAGTGTGTACTCAGCGAATTTTGACGTATGTATATAGTTGTGTAACTATCACCCAGATCAAGATAAAGAACATTTCCAGTACCCAGAAGGCTCCATGATGCCTCCTCCCAGTTAATACCCTCTCCCTTCTGAAAATCCACTTTTCTATCAACAGAGCTGACTTTTTCTCCTCCTCTTCCTCCTTCTTTTTAATTTTACCACTTCTCAAACTTCATTTAATAGAAGTCTATAGTGTATATTCTCTTGCATTTATTTTCTTTATTTTATAATATGTGAGAAATATCTAGGTTATTGCTATGTAGTATTCTATTGTATATTCATTTTTCCATTTCACTGTTGATAGATATTTCCAGTAAAAACATTTTAAGTGCGGGGACGCCTGGGTGGCTGGCTCAGTTGGTTGGACGACTGCCTTCGGCTCAGGTCATGATCCCGGAGTTCCAGGATTAAGTCCCGCATAGGGCTCCCAACTCCACAGGGAGTCTGCTTCTCCATCTGACCTTCTCCTCTCTCATGCTCTCTCTCACTGTCTCTCTCTCAAATAAAGAAATAAAATCTTTATAAAAGAAATTTTTTAAGTGCTCTTTTTAAAAGATAGGTTTGGTTTTTTTGTGAACACCTAATGGTTTTATTCTTTAGTATTTTATATGTTGTTATTTGATACACATTTTTATTTTCACTTTCTGTAATACTTGAAACATTTCAATTTCTCCCCACTTTTTTTTTTTTTAAGATTTATTTGTTTATTTTAGAGAGAGAGTGAGCGCAAGCTGAGGGAGGGTCTGAGGAAAATCTCAAGCTGACTCTGAGCTGAGCATGGAGCCTGACATGGGGTTCAATCTCACAACCCCAAGATTATGATCTGAGCTGAAACCAAGAGTCACACACTTAAACAACTGAGCCACCCAGGTGCCCCAGTTTTCAGTTTTGTTAACAAAAGTAACTCTGCTGTGTTTGTCTGTCTCTCCTCCCTCACATCATTTCTTTCCCACGTTTTTACCTGTGGTACTGGACCCAGTAGTAAAGGAAAGAAACAAGCAGTGATTTCACTGGAAAAATAAAATTAGAGTTTTTAGGCCTTCCTAGAGAGTTTCTGGGGCAGTTACTTCCTTCTACAGCTGAGTACCAGAAGGATTATGTGATTTACCCAAGAGCAGAGGGCAGTGATAAAGCTGGGAACTACAGGTTCTGATTTCTATTCACAAAACTCTCACTTGCTGTGGTGCTCACTTGAATGGGTGGGGGAAATGCTGAAGGATTTCTCTTTGGAGCCAAAAAGAAAAGAAATCATTTCATCCTTTCAAAATGTAATTTGGAAATAAGGATTAAGCTACAACAATGTACCACCTAACCCATTTTATCCATTTTGAGACACTTATCCAAACGAAATAATCTAAAACAGATCTATAAACCATGACCTTTAGGTCATATCAGGCCTATCACTCATTTTTGTAGTCTGAAAACCGAGAATGGTTTTTACCTTTTCAGTGATTAAAAAATAAAATCAAAAGAATAATATTTTATTATATATGAAAATTATGTGAAATTCATATGTTAGTGTTCATAAATAAAATTGTATAGAACACAGCCATATTCATGTGTTTTGTCTATTGCCGCTTTCAAGCTACAGTTGTGGAGTAGAGTAGTTAGTTGCTGCAACAAAAACCATATGGCATGCAGAGCCTGAAATATTTACTTATCTGGTCCTTTACAGAAAGTTTGTTCATCCCAGATGTAAAAGAAGGAAAACTATGTGCACGAAGACATTTATTTAAGCATTTTTTAAGAATACAAAATAAAAAGCATGAAAATGTCAAACTGGAGGATGATTATTTTAATTATAATTTAATAAATGTATGCATTATTTTACTATTAAAATAGTAATCTAAGCACTGTGTACCAACATAAAAATTCTTAACACTTGAGAGGTTTAAAAGGATGAAATTCCTTTATACCTTGTTAGTGTCAATATAAGTAAAGACTAAAAATAATTTGTGAAAATAATTATGGCTATGAGTGCTGGGGTCATCAGTAATTTTTTCAGCATTTCTGTAGTATTACTTCTATTTTAATGAGAAATAAAAACCTTGCACCAGTTTCTTATCAGGCAACATTAGGGAATATGATCTTTTCTTAATCAAATATTTTGAGTGATTATTACAATATATGAGACACCATTATTCAAGGATTTCTAGAATGATAGGTTAAGAGAAACCTTAATTTTCTGCTTATGCCTGCATATTATAAATGAGAGATTGATATTGGAGCTCAAAAAATACATAATGAAGGTAATTCTCTCAGAATTTAAGAATTTTTCGGTAAATGTCTTGACAGTAAATGCGTTAACTTGAATGTATAAAACGGCAGTACGGTAACTATGTTTCAGAAGCCAGATTTTCTTCCCCCAAAGTCAAATTCAGTTTAATTTAAAAGACCAATTGAAACTCACAGTCAGATCCCACCCCATTGGCATATAACATATTTCCCAGTCCTTCTGTGCATAAATTCCTCCTTCTAACAAGACTGATTTTTTTTTTTCTCCAATGACCTCTTTGTACTCTTTATATATTCTGATCTGTTCTTCTTCATTCATGGTCCCTGATTCTCATTTGGTGCTTAGTTAGCCAAGACTGCTTTATATTGTTAAGACAGGTGTATTCATTTTCTATTGCTGCTGTGACAAATTACCATAAACTTAGTGGTTTAAAACAACACAAATTTATCATCTTGCAGTTCTGGAAGTTAGAAGTCTAAAATGTGTCCTTTTGCACTAAAGTCAAAGTATCCACAGGGGTGGATTCCTTATAGATTCTCTAAGGTAGAAATCCCTTTCCTTGGCCAGCTTTTCAGAGGCCACTTGAATGCCTTGTTTCACGGTCCCTTCCTGCATTTTCAGAGCCAGCAGCGTACCATTTTCAAGTCTCTCTCTGACTCTGACCCTCCTGCCTCCTGCCTTATAAATACCCTATGATTACATTGGGCCACTTAGATAATCTCCCAATCTGAACATCCTTAACTTCATTATATCTGCCAAGTCCCTTTTGCCCTTTTGCCATGTAAGGTAACTTTCATAGATTTCAGTAACTAGGGTGTGGACAACTTTATGGGGACCATTAATCTGCCTACCACCATGGGTTTTTATTTTTTAGTAAAATAATGAGTTTTCGGGTTCCTCAGTGCTCAGTCATTTAAGTGTTTATCTTGGACTCAGGTCATGATCCCAGGATCCTGGAATCAAGGGCCCCACATCGGGCTCCCTGTTTGTTGAGAGCCTGCTTCTCCCTCTCGCATTGCTGCTCCCCCTGCTTGTGCTCTCTCTCTCTTGCTGTCTCTCTTTGTCAAATAAATAAATAGAATATTTTTTTAAATATAGGGATTTAATTCGTTTTTATAATAGTAATATTTGTTTAATATAGACAGTTGAGAAAATGAAACAAAAAAAGAAAAAGCCCGTACACCCAAAGGCAATATTTTACATAATTATTTTTTCTTTTTTCTATGTTTATGTGTAATAGTTTTAAAAATAATTTCTTAAACTGTATTCATTTTGTATATAGTATAAATACAGTAGTAAACAAATGTTGACATATATATTTTCATAGCCCTTGGTGCCCTTCAGTACACACTTGATATTAAGTAGATGCTGAGGAATGCATTGATGGATTTTCTCAAGTGATTAATTTTACATTGAAGAATTGATTTAAGTGCAGTGCTAAACTGATTTCACCACTTTCTATTTCTTTGACTTTTGAATGTATCTTGATAAAACTTTCCATCAGTAATTCACATTTCTTATCTAACAGTTCAAACAATTTCATGCAGTTCATTTCCTTTCAGCCTTTGACAGGGTGTCCTAAGGACTCCTGTGTGCTTGCTGAGAAAGAACTTTGCCCACTGCAGTGATAGGATGTCCAGGAAGCCTGCCATTTCTGAGTCACAGAGTTGCTGACAAAAACTGGAGAGAAACAAATATGTGGGAGAGTGAGAAGTGGGTAGAACACTTCTGCTATAGAAAGAGAAAATGTTCCACTAAACATTAAAATATTATTTATACCACATTCACTCTAAAATTAATTTTCATATCTGTTATGACAATACATGTATGCCTCCTACTTTTAGAGCTTTGTTAGACATGTTTTCAGATGGTGCTTCCCTACAACACTACCTCTGTTGTCCAAGGCTGTTCACTGCCCAAACATCCTTGAAAAAATAATCCAGAACAAGGACTTTCAGTGCCTTACCTTGCAAGATGTACAAAATATGAAACACTGAGGGAGAATCATCTACCAAGGGGCGCCTGGGTGGCTCAGTGGGTTAAGCCTCTGTCCTTGGCTCAGGTCATGATTCCAGGGTCCTGGGATCGAGCCCCGCATCGGACTCTGCTCGGCAGGGAGCCTGTTTCCTCCTCTCTCTCTGCCTGCCTCTCTGCCTACTTGTGATTTCTCTCTCTGTCAAATAAATAAATAAAATCTTTAAAAAAAGAAAATCATCTACCAACATTGTTATCTATATACACGTTTATAATCTGTCTTCCCCAGAGTTTGAAGCTCCATGACAATAGAGGTTTTTGTCTGTTTTGTTCCATCGTTTACCTATAGTGCCTAGAACAGTACATGGCACACAGTAGGTGCTCAGTAAGTATCTGATTAATATTAATTATTTGGTCCATTTCCTAATGATATGTTTAGGAATGATAAAAAATAACCTTGGTATGTATATATTTCTATTAATAAAACTCACTGGAATTTTGATATTATCTCTATGTTATAAAAGTAAATTTCCATTTTAACACTGATCTTTATTTTATGAAAGCCACCAAATTTGATAACCATACCCACTTAAAGAAAAAGCCATGGAAAAGGAACTTTTACCAAAACATGCTGTGGTTTTGTTATAGTTGGGGCCTTTGAAACAAAGAGCTGTATGTAGACACAGATCAGTAATAGCAGTGAAAGCCACAGCATATTGAATTATGATGTACCACATGGATTTAATTAAAATTTCAGCCAAATTTTTTTTACTGTGGGTTTAAGTGATTAGATTCAATTTTGCTAAGTGCAGTACTTGGTTTATGCTGCAAATTTTGTATTTGCCCTTTGAGTTCTCTCAATTGTATCCAAAATGAGAATATTCATCTCTTTAAATGTCCATAGGTGGTATTTAGTTATGGTGCAACATTGGGCTATATTATAGTATAAGAAAAGAGTGGAGTGGGAGCTTAGCTCTGCTGCTATGAGCTGTATAATAATATATAATGAGTTCCACAGTACTTTGAAGAGGTTGGAATAGATGCTTTTTAATTGTCTAACTCTAGATCTTTTTGGGTTTTGAATATTCATACAACAACCTTTGTTATTCTGTTTTCAGGTGATGTCCTTGTTGCTGTGAATGATGTTGATGTGACTTCTGAGAACATAGAGAGAGTTCTGTCTTGTATTCCTGGACCTATGCAGGTATAAACAGTCTTTCTTTTGTATTTTATGATTAGTTACAGAAAATAAAGATACCTTCTACTGTTTTCTTTTTTAAGACTCTGAAAATTATCTTGTATAAAGTGAATTATACTTACATATTTGATGATTTAAAACATTTTAGCTTCTGTTAACATTTTTAGCTTTTGGATATTATTCTAAAAAGAGAGAAATAGCTACAAATAAAACCCTCCTATGTAAAGCAGGAATAATGACGTAATTTAAAAACTATATAATGACCAACCTATCATCATAACTTCTATATATGTTGATGAAAATCCAGTTCCTAGACAAGTCATTTTAAACAGTCATGGAATTTTTTTTCCTCTGGTTTATTAAAATCACTGTTCCTTTAAAAATTTTTTTTAAAGATTTTGTTTATTTATTTGTTAGAGAGAGCGCATAAGCAGAGGAAGAAACAGGCAGAGGGAGAAGCTGTCTCTCTGCTGAGGAAGGAGCCTGATGTGGGACTTGGTCCCAGAACCCAGGGATCATGACCTGAGCCAAAGGCAGATGCTAAATGTACTGAGCCACCCAGGCATCCCTCCTATAAAGTTTTTTAAATGTGGTTTTGTTTATCTTAAAAACTAATTGTACTGTTTTCTTGATTTGTGTGTGTGTGTGGTATCTTGTTTAGCCTTATTCCTGAGCTTTCATTTAGCTACTTAGTGTATTATTTCTCATTCCTTGTAAGTAAAAATAAATCTCTTTCATAATAGTTATTTTGATAGTCTAAGCATTGACATTTTGTATTGTAGATGACATTTTTAGGTCATTAGAGAGATGTGTTTTGAAAGTGCTGTACTTACTATTTAGGAATGTTCTGCTCTTGTTAGTATGAGAAATTCACTTTTTCTCTTTTGAGGGATAGGGAGGATGAAATGCTTTGAACAGGTAGATACTCCATCAGACTATGAGAGGATGAACCACTTTCTGGATTGATCAGGGTGAAGAATAGAATCCATGATAAAACAGAATCTTCCTGCATCTGATTTGAGATACTGAAATAATGGGGCCCATGATGAAATTCTTTATTGTCTAAGAAAGAACATCTCCCTTATGTTCACTTCTTTCTCTTAACACACAAAGACACACATGGATGCTCTGTAAAATTAGCTATCTTTGGAAATGCAAAATGAAAGTGCTCGAAGAACTTTGGCAGCCAGTGACCAGCAGCGCCTAGGAATGGTTAGAGATGGCGATGGAGACAAGGTGGTGTTTGAAATACTAACAATCAGGCAGACACCAGACGTAATGCTGAAATAGGGTATACTGTTGTCCCCTTTGGTCGTCAGGTGTGGAGAGGGCCTAGGGTGAGCCAGGGTACTAGGCACCTCAGGGGGCTCAGACAGCAATTACTTACCCATTAGTAATGAAGAATTGCAGTATTTTAACAACTGAATCAGCTTCTCCAGAGTAAACTGGCTGCATGTCAGCTCCCAGGTCTGGGCTCCTCCTTTCTTGCCTCTGTCAGTGGCGGGTATCTGCCAGTGTTGCCAGAGTTCAACCGCGGCTCTTCTATCTTCCAAAAAAAATTATGTTTACAGTGGAGTCACATTGTACTTATGTTTAATTAACATTTGCAGATTCAGCTATTCACACTCAGAAGTTAAAAAAAAAGAGAGAGAGGAAGAAATAATGATTTAAATATTTTTTTCTGGTTCCACCCACCATTTACATGCCCTTATTAAATATGAAGTAGGAGTTGTGTATCTGCTGTTGGCCCAGTTTGCCTTTTATGATGTGAGCATCTTGCTGCATTAAGTGTGGTTCTGTATTTAAATACACATACCCCCCACACACACATACACACACACGCATGCACATGGCTTTTACATGCCAATATGTACATCTTGTGCCTAAATGAAGAAATAGCAGTTTGTTTTGAAAGTGGAAGAAAAACTGTTTTGAGTTGTTTGAATTTATCATATTGAGAGAGTATGTTATATTCTAGCACATTCTTGCCTTCCTAATCTAAGTTCAGAGTGATTTTGACAGCATTTAATTTGAGGATATTACCCTGTCATAAGATGTATATTATTAAAATCTTTTTAAGGTTTTAAATCTTTTAAAATCTTTTCTACTTAAGAAAATAAACTTTCTTCTTATTATAAAGGTAGTACATGTTCATTGTAAAGAGGAAGATACGAAGAAGTAAGGGACAAAATCTTTTAAAATCCCATTACCTGAAGATGTTCATGTTTAATATTTTGGAATATTTTATTCTAGTTTAACCCCTTGAGTATAAACATGTATGCATTTTTTGTTTTGCTAGCAGAATTGGTATTATAGCTGTGTCATGCTCAAAACCAAGCACCAGCTTTTAGCATGATGTATCTTTAATAATGATTTAAAACATAGTTAAAATTGGGACGCCTGGGTGGCTCAGTTGGTTGAGCGGCTGCCTTTGACTCAGGTCATGATCCCAGCATCCTGGGATCGAGTCCCACATCGGGCTCCTTGCTCGGCAGGGAGCCTGCTTCTCCCTCTGCCTCTAGCCTGCCACTCTGTCTGCCTGTGCTTGCGCTCTCTCTCTAACAAATAAATAAAATCTTTAAAAAAAAAAAAAACATAGTTAAAATTACTTTAACTAGAAGTAATGTTTAATTAGTAAACCACATCTTTCTTATATCATTAGTGTTGAAAGGGGTGTGAAGTATAAGCTTCTCTCTACCAGCCGTATAAACTAGGAGTTCATAGGAGGCTCAGGGAGGACAGGAGTAGAATTGGGAAGAGAACTAGTGTTTGTACATACCAGGCAGTTTGTTGGTGCTTTGCTAATATCATTTTTTTTAGCGATTTCATTTATTCCTCATAATAGCCTGTAGGATACCAATAATTGTGTTTCTATTTTGTATGTGAAGAAAAAGAATCAGAGAGATGTAACGGTTTCCCCAAGGTTGCAGAGTTAATAACTCAAGGAACTGAAACTGACTGCAGAGCATGATCCTTCCATCTCTCACACAACCTGGGTGGGTCTTCATTCCTGCTGGGCTAGAACAAACTGAGGTGGAATTGTCGCTGAAAAAGTTGTTTTACCTGATTTGTATCTATGGCAGCTGAAACAATTACTCAAGCAGTAAGAGAAGAGGAATATTCATTTATAAAGAATACCAAAGGAGACTTTTTAACATTTAAATTTGGAACTGTCTAACAGCAATATTTTATTTTATTTTTTTAAAGATTTGATTTATTTATTTGGCAGAGAGAGACACAGTGGGAGAGTGAACATAAGCAGGGGGAGTGGGAGAGGGAGGAGCAGGCTTCCCGCTGAGCAGGGAGCCTGATGCGGGGCTCCCAGGATCCTGAGATCATGACCTGAACTGAAGGCAGATGCTTAACGACTGAGCCACCCAGGCACTCCTCTAACAGCAATATTTTAAACTTCTGCTTGATGTATAAATATGGTCTAAATGCTCTTGTCATCTGACAGAAGATGGCCTGGGAGCTATCTACAATGTGGTAATGTGGTAGAATGAGGTCAGAGCTCCATTTTAAACCTTGCTCGGAGCAAGTTGCCAGACTGTTCTGGGTTTCAGTTTTCTCATCTATAATCAGAGGAGATTTGAGCAAATATATCTGAACCCAATTCCAACTCTGCAGTTCTGTGCTTGATTTTTAAGTAAGTTCTGTTATAAATAGATTCAGAATACCAGAATGAAATCCGGAGGTGAAGCCTATATGCTAGGTGAGGTACAAAAAGACTAAATAATTTCTTTTAAAGCCAAGTTATAAAATTCTGCAAAAATAGTTATCTTAGATTTATCTAAAAATGTTTTCTGTCTTGAAAGAAAAAGAAGGCTGGAGAATTGTTTTAGGCTAAAGCAGAATGAAATGACATAGAACTAAGTGCAGTGGCTAATCCTAAATTGATCCTGGATTGCAGTGGGTAGCAGCTATATTGGGACAATTGGGGAAATTTGGGCAAAGACTTGAGAACAGTATTATATTTAATATTCAAATTCCTAAGTATGATAATTATATTTGGTTGTGTAGGAGAAAGGCCCTATCCTTAAGAGATATGTGCTCAGGTATTTAGCAGTAAAGCATTAAAATGTCACCAGATAATTCTGAAGTGATGCAGCCAAATTTTTTTTTTTAAGATTTTATTTATTTGACAGACAGAGATCGCAAGTAGGTGGAGAGGCAGGCAGAGAGAGGAGAAAGCAGGCTCCCTGCTGAGCAGAGAGCCCGATGTGGGGCTCGATCCCAGGACCTGGGATCATGACCGGAGCCGACGGCAGAGGCTTTAACCTACTGAGCCACCCAGGCGCCCCCAAATTTTTTTTGAGTATATAAAATAGGGGTGAGGATGGAAGGAAAGGGGAGTAAGACAGAGAAGACAAGGAGAAAGCAAATGTGACAAAATGTTAAAAATTGGTGGAACTGGGTGAGGAATAATGCATGGGTAATTATTATGTTATTGCAACTTTTCCATATGTTTGAAATTTTTTAAATAGGAAGTTGTGAGTTTGAAAAAGAGAGGTTTTCAATATTTAAAATGACAAGAACAAAGGTACAAGTACCCTTGTGATTGCTGACTGTGACCTTTACTACTGCAGCTCTTATGCACTCATATTTATTCAACAAGTACATAATTATATATATTAAGTATATATCACTCATTCCTGGCTTCATCAGGGAGCTTGGGTCCAAATTCTACTGTTGACCAGGGTAGATTGCATTAAGCATTGGGCCATACCTCATTTTCCTGGAGCTTTGGAGGAAGCCACCAACTCCTTTCACAGATCAGCCTGTAAAACATTAGTCCTGGACTCTTACCTCTCAAGTATTTCTTAGGCCCAAAAGAGGGGGGAAAGTCTTTTTAAAGGAGATGATGGTTGGGTGGAATGTTTTAACTTTTATTATCTCCTTGTTAAACAAAAGTGATATATAAACCATGGAAAAATTAGGAAATAGACTGGGAAATTTTTTTTTTTAATGTAAATCTTCTCTATTCTCAGAACCCAGAAGTATCATCTGTGTGGATATTTTAAAGTGGAGGACTGACTGATCAGATTTGCATTTTAGGAATATTTCATTCTGAATA
Organism: Mustela erminea; assembly: GCF_009829155.1. Lineage (NCBI taxonomy): Eukaryota > Metazoa > Chordata > Mammalia > Carnivora > Mustelidae > Mustela > Mustela erminea. The sequence goes on from NC_045615.1 coordinate 82,955,884, forward strand.
GGCCTGGAGGTTGGAAAACCAGGTGATTGGCTTCACAGCAGTCCAGAAGAGAGCTGATAAAAGCCTATGGATATGGAGGAAGGAATAGATTAGATTCAAGATAATGTGAAGCGTTGATAGTGCTTCCTGTGGGATAAAGAGAAGTCTAACATGCCTTCCAGGTTTCATCTTGAGTGAGATTGCCTTAAACAGAAGAGGATCAAGGAGAGAGAATTTGCTAAGTCAGATACACTCCTGTTCTTCAGAATTGTGACTGAGGAATATTCAAAGCATCTGCCAGAAAAAGGAGAAAGGATCAGATGGGCAGATAGCAGTGCAGATGTTGTGAGAGAGATCCCAGGAGGGCTGTGAGCAGAGGGTGAGAGACTGGTCAGCTCTTGGAGCTGCTTCAGATTCTGACAACCTCCCTGGTTCCCGTCTGTGAAGAGGATGGCTTGGTAGCTAAAAGAAAGAAAGAATTTGCTTGTTTGTTTGACAGAGGCTGAAGAGACATTGCTTGTTAAATGGAGGGGTTGAAGAGAGAAGTAGAGAAAGGGTAATTAAACAAGATTTTGGCAATGATGAATTATGGAGAGCATGTGTTCTGACCCAAGGAAAGGTACATCATCTCCTGAACTGGAAGGAAAAGAAGAAAGGATGAGCAAATTGCACACCACACACACACACACACACACACACACACACACATTTTGAGAGAGACAGGCAATGAGGAATGATGAAACATGTCACAGGTTAATGTTCATGGAGGAACAGAAAACCCTTTTATAAGAGGTTTCATGTAAACTATTTTATATTAGATGGGTTTTTCCCCCTCAGATTTTATTTATTCATTTAGAGATGACAAGCTGGGGGAGGAGCAGAGGGAGAGAGAGACTCCATGCACTAAGCACGGAGCCCTATGTGGGACTCCATCCTATGATCCTTGAACCTTGAACCAAAAACAAGAGTCAGACCCTCAACCAACTGAACTAACCAGGTGCTCCCTCCTAGATGTTTCTTAACAAAAGTTTTCTATAAAATATATCTTCAGTATTTATGTATATTGACCCCTTTTTTAAAAAAGCACATAACTCTTAATTTAGTTATTTGTCTCATCCATTATTTTATCAAGGCAACCAGATATCCTGAAATTTAAAGCTACTTAACATGTAAGTTTTTCAAAATGCCTTGCTAAAGTATAATTATCTTTGCGTAATGGAGCTAACTTTACTTAAATCAGAAGAATGGTGGCTAAAATAGTCCTTAAAAGAATTTTAATGGATGGTTCTGTGGTGTGTATATTTGAGTTTTTGACATGGTGAGGGGAAAATGCCCTTACACCACAGAAAAGAAGTGCAGTTGTCTGCCAAGTATAACATTAGTTAGTTTTCAAGTATGTCGTTTTTCACTAAGCATAACAAACTAGTCTTAAATTTTAGGTTGTTTTTGCTGCCTAAAGTAAAATTAGTGAGCTTTTATTTTGAGTTTACCACCTCATTTCCTTTTGTCATTTTTGGTGAGTCACAGCCAGTCTCTTAACCTCTCTACCCACAAAAGTCTCAAACGGAAAAGATGCTCTCCCTGTTCTGAGGCACATTTCTTTCTCTGAAGACCACCTTTCTCCTTGTTCACCACTGGTATGCGCTACTCTCACAGACACTCCAACAAACCCAGCCAGCCTATCTCTGTGACATCTGCTTCCCTAGGATGCTACTCATCTCATGCTCCCTGTGGTCATATTTCTCCCTCCATTCATATATATTGCTCCTCACCAAAGCCCAAGCCTGGGGACAATCTCAGAGCTCCCATCTCACCTGTCATAAGCTCTGGGTTCAGGATTTCCCCAAATTCTCAGATCTCTCACATTTTCAACACCATCACCAAGGAACACCACCCATATATTTTCTTCTGGAAACTCTTAAATTCTCATTCTTGGATAAAAGAATTTTATCTTTTATTTATTTTTTATTTATCTTTTATTTATCTGATCTCAACCACCAAGCCGTTCACTTCATAAGGTCATTCTTCAAAGATTTTATATAGTTTTTTTTTTGCTTATATTTGTATTTCTATTTATATATACATATTTTGAACGTTGCCCTGTAGAACAGATGCCACTCTCAGAACATAGTCTTTTAGGCCATCTAATGCTTACCTGTTGCTTGTTTGGGTCAACACCTCACACCAAGAAATTCTTTTTCACATTCTTCTAAGACCGTTTCTAAAACAGTGTCTCTTCAGCAGTCTCTCACCTTAATCTTATATTAAGTTTCATCAGAACTTGCTTGATTTTTCCATATAGGATATCTAATTTTTTATATTTTTGTTGAGTTTGCTTATTATTTCCCCCTAAATACACTAATTTTCTATCCAGCCTTTTTTGATACAGTGTTGTAATATTAAGGACCCATTTTTCAATAGGTTTATAGCAAATATAAAAAATTTAGTAAAGGTTGGCTTTTCCATTTGGAATATTACATGTTTTGTACAGAAACATGATCATTAGGCCTCAGGAAAATTTTATGAAGAATTTCTCCCCTCCTACTTTCTATATAGATTACTACTGATCTTGACCTAGTTTATCTTTCTCTGAATATATACATATTAATGAGTTTAAACCTCATGTCTCTTTTCTATTTGTTAATAAAATAAATCTGAGACTTATTTTAGAAAAGATGTTTAACTTAATTCACTTTAGGTAGACAAAGATAATTTAATGCCCTTGAGATGCCACAGATAGCTACAGATAAGCAAAATTGAACACAACCGTAAATAGTCCCTCCTTGTTGACAAAAAAGGATATTTAGATATTTGTCTTTTGGAAGGTTTTATTCATGAGGGCAGACTTATTTTATATTATAACAGTTGGATGGTCTAGTGGGATTATGAATGAATTTTTTAAAAATAATATGCTTATTTTTTAAATAAGAGAGGGGCTGGGGCACCTGGGTGGCTCAGTGGGTTAAAGCCTCTGCCTTCGGCTCAGGTCATGATCCCAGGGTCCTGGGATCGAGCCCCGCATCGGGCTGTCTGCTCCGCGGAGAGCCTGCTTCCTCCTCTCTCTCTCTGCCTGCCTCTCTGCCTACTTGTGATCTCTGTCTGTCAAATAATAAATAAAATCTTTAAAATAAATAAATAAATAATAATAAAAATAAATAAGAGAGGGGCTTCCCACCCCCCTCTCTCTGCCTGCCTCTCTGCATACTTGTGATCTCTGTCTGTCAAATAAATAATATCTTTAAAAATAAAATTTAATCTAATTTTAAAAGAGTCACTGTGTTTAAATTTGGAACTGTACGGATTATTATAGTTAGCATATCCTATTTTACTCCTCTGTATTGATGATAAAATATAAGTCCATAAAGCTCTTTTTTTTTTTAAAAAGTGACTATATATGTTAATATTTATCACATTTAAAATTGGCCTTAAAAATTGTACCTCTTGAGTACCTGGGTAGTTCAGTCAGTTAATCGTCTGCCTTTGGCTCAGGTCATGGCTCCAGGGTCCTGGGATCGAGTCCTACATCGGTCTCCCTGCTCAGCCAGGGAGCCTGCCACTCCCCCTAATTGTGTGCTCTCTTTCTCTGTCAAATAAATTAAATCTTTAAAAAAAATAATAACATTAAGAATGAGGGATTATTTATTACTATCTTGATAATAACGTTTTTTAAGATTTATTTATTTGAGAGAGAGTGAGTTAATGGGGGAGGGGCAGAGGGAGACAAGCAGACTCCTCACTGAGCATGGAGCCCAACATGGGGCTCAGTCCCAGGACGCTGAGATCGTGACCTGAGCCAGAATCAGGAGTTTGATGCTTAACAGACTGAACCACCCACGTGCCCCTATCTTGATAATAACTTCTAAATACTTTCCTCCCAAATGCAACTTAATGTGTACAATTTTATCTGCTTTTAAATATTGGCTAGATATTTCCCACCCCCAGCCTATTGAGGTATGATTAACAAATAAAAATTGTATATATTTTGGTTGTTCATGATTTTTTTTTTAAAGATTTTATTTATTTATTTGACAGAGATCACAAGTGGACAGAGAGGCAGGCAGAGAGAGGGGGGGAAGCAAGCTCCCCGCCAAGCAGAGAGCCCAATGTGGGGCTCAATCCCAGGACACTGAGATCATGACCCAAGCTGAAGGCAGAGGCTTAACCCACTAAGCCACCCAGGTGCCCTGTTCATGATTTTTTAAAGTGTCCAGTGTGATGATTTAACAAACACATATTGAACAGACTTTTTATTCTTAATCAAACGTGAATTTATTTTTTGACTTAAAATTTAATCTAATTTTAAGGGGCACCTGGGTGGCTCAGTGGGTTAAAGCCTCTGCCTTCAGTTCAGGTCATGATCCCAGGGTCCTGGGATCGAGCCCTGCATCGGGCTCTCTGCTCAGTGGGGAGCCTGCTTCCCACCCCCCCTCTCTCTGCCTGCCTCTCTGCATACTTGTGATCTCTGTCAAATAAATAAAATCTTTAAAAATAAAATTTAATCTAATTTTAAAAGAGTCACTGTGTTTAAATTTGGAACTCTACGGATTATTATAGTTAGCATATCCTATTTTACTCCTCTGTATTCTGATAAGATTTTAAACATTAGGAATACTTTGTGGTTATATAGCTTATGATGATGTTTTTACTACACCAAATTAGCTATATCTAGTGAAAACTTCTTTTAGTTAAGGTACACACTGGTGCTTCTTTAAAATGAACAAGTTATCTTTGGCCAGCTGGCATCTAGACACCTATCTCCTTTTCAAGTAAAAGTAATTGAGAAGGGGAAGCTAGCTTTCAACAATTGGAGAATGGTCACATTCTGTATTCTTACCAATCTTGTCTGACATCAGGCCATGAAAATAAAACTCTCTTGATAAAACTTATAATCGTCTCAGGCTCATGGTCCCAGATCTAGCATGTTGATAGTTTTTTCCTCTCCTTGGTCTTTATTTTAAAGGACCAGAAAGTGAGAGAAAAATATTTGAATATCGCCCCACTTGAAAGGACAGCTAACCTGGTTATATGCAGTTCCTTTTAATCCTATATTTCTTCTTTTTTCTTTCCCCAGATGAGCTATTAGCATTCATAATACTTTGCTCCTCTTTTTGAATTATGAGATTGTATGAATTTTTGTTTTTCTGTTGTATTTCTTTGTTATTGGTATCTTAGAATACAGTGATTAAATTTAAATAAATAAATTTTTGTACAGAGAATTATAAATTCTTACTCAATAAATACATGTAATAATATGTACCAAAAACTAGGCTAGGAGCTGGAGATACAAATGTAAGCAGATTACATAGTCCTTAGGGTGCCTGGGTGGCTCAGTCATTAAGCCTCCCTCCCTCTGGGGGCTTGTGTTCCTTCTCTCACTGTCTCTCTCTCTGTCTGTCAAATAAATAAATAAAATTTTAACCAAGAAAAAAAAAAAAAGAAGAAAGAAAAAGAAAAAAAAGAATACATAGTCCTTGACATCAAAGAGCTCATATTCTAGGATGATTTTTAGATATACTCTGTGTACCTAAGTGTCTATATATGTACAGACCCTTCTTTGTGAAAACTGCAACTGACCTTTCCCTGTTGAAAAATCTACTTGTTGTTTCGTTGAAGGTAAAACTGACCTTTGAAAATGCATATGCTGTGAAGAAGGAAACAACTCAACCAAGACAGAAAAAGGCACAGTCGAACACAAACGATTTAGTCAAACTTCTGTGGGGAGAGGAGGTTGAAGGTATCCAGCAAAATATCCTAAACACTCCTCACATCGTTATGTATCTCACACTGCAGCTTGACTCAGAAACATCAAAAGAGGAGGTGAGTGCTTTCTCAAACGTGCAAAGGAAAAGAATAAGGTCCTTTTATAGTCTTTCAAGTGAATGACAAGCACTTTTTTTCAGTCATTCTGTGTCTTTAGGGTTGTGGCATATCTCTTACACATAGCAATCTTCTAACTGATAAGCTTAATGAGTCCATTTATACAGATTATTGAAATATTTGAATTTTTTCTATCTTCTTTAAAGATTTCTATTTTAACTACTTTTTCTATAGTATTTTTCTTACCTGTCATTGCTTGCTATATACTATATTTTATGTGATTGCCTATAAAATTTTATCATATTTGTCTTAGCAGATTCTGTAACGCTGCTTTAACTCTTTTTCAAAATAATTCAAGGCCCTTAGTATACCTTAATTCAGATTATCCTCTCTTCACATACATGCTATTTTCCTGAGTATTTTAGTGCTATCATTTTTTTAAAATACTTATTTATTTATTTTAGAGAGAGAGCACACGTGCATGCACACAAGTAGGAGGTAGGGGCAAAGGGAAAGAGAGAGAGAGAATCTTAAGCAGGCTTCACGCACAGTGTGGAGCCTAATGTGTGGCTCAGGTCTCACGACCCTGAGATCATGACCTGAACCGAAATCAAGAGTCAGATGTTTAACCAACTGAGCCACCCAGGTGCCCTGTGCTGTCATGTTTTTAATTCCAGAAATTGGACATAATTATGCTAGTTCTACTACTATTAATTATTATTACATTTTATATATTATAAAACATGTAATACATTATAAAAATCATTTTTTGCATTATGCTCCATACAAATGAATTTTTAAATTTGCATATATTCTTATCATTTTCTTTACTCACTATTCTTTCTTACATCTCAGACTGTCCTTACTTGATCATTTTTCTTCTTCTTAAGACATATATTTCAGGAATTTCTTTATAGTGAAAGTCTCTTGATGGTAAATTGTTTTTGTTGTTATTTCTCTGATGGTGTTTTTTTCACCTCTTCTTGAAAGGTGCTTTATAATTCTACATCGTATTAGTCAGAATAGGCCAGGCCTATTCTGTAATAGCCCTGATGTCTTAGTGGCTTAACATAATAGAAGTTCATGTCTCATTTCAATATAAATGTTCCCGGTCATGTAGCCTAGTAGTTGGAGCCCTTCATCTAATGGTTCCATTGATTCCCAAAGGCTTAGGAGTCCTCTATTGGGTCATTTGCATCTCGTTCACCAATGAGAGAAGAGAGAAAGCATCTAATATCCCATGAGACAGTTCAGAGTTCTAACTTAAAAGTTAAGGAGGGCACATATTGCATGGAGCACTTGGTGTGGTGCATAAACAATGAATCTTGGAACACTGAAAAACAAAATAAAATTACCAAAAAAAAAAAAATAACTTACATTCAAGTAAAATAAACAGTATATCAAATGGTTAAAAAAAAAAAAAGTTCTAACATCACTTCTGCCCATGTTCCAGTGCCTCAACTAGTTATATGGTCTCTCCCAATTCAAGGAGGTAAGAAAACACAGTTTTCCTGTGTGGCGAGGGAGAAGATGAAGTCAACCCATGGTATTGCTTATGTCATTATGGTAGAAAGTTATTTTCTCTAATCTGTTTAAAGATAGTATTCCTGGGGCGCCTGGGTGGCTCAGTTGTTGGGCGGCTGCCTTGGGCTGGGTCATGATTCCAGGGTTCGGGATCAAGCCCCACATCGGGCTCTCTGCTAGGCAGGAAACCTGTTTCTCCCTCTCCCACTTCCCCTGCTTGTGTTCCCTCTCTCGCTGTGTCTCTCTGTCAAATAAATAAAATCTTAAAAAAAATAGAAGATAGTATTCCTTTGTCTTCTGATTTCAGTAATTGCTGTTAAGTCTACTATCAGTCATTCCTCTATAAGGAATCTTTTATTTATTTTTTTGTTTAATTTCTTTCTTCTGCTATGTCCAAACTGTTTTTAATCTCACTCTTGTGTTTTTTATTTAAACAATCATTTTTATTTTCAGGATTTCCTGAAAAATCTTTAGTCTGCCTTTCAAATCTGTCATGATACTCCTGGTAGTCTCTTGCTGCTTGCTTGTCTTTGTGATTCTATACTTCATTTCTCCAAGTATTTCATATGTATTCTGTGTTCTCTATTCTGTATCTGCCCATTCCATCTTCTCTAACTCCTAACTGACATGTGGTAGTTTGCCTTCTTGTGCCCTTGGTGATCACTGACTAGGCTTACTACTTGATTTTACCTCTGGAAGTCCTGTGGTTAGAAAGTAGGAATGCCTTCCTCCAGAGAGAATTTGCTTCTGCTTCTGCCACTCACCTAAGGTACTCAGACTTTCTCAAGAGTCCAGGTTTAACACAGTGGTCCTAGGTTCATCTTACCTACCTAGCCATTAGGAAAATACTCTGTACTGATTGACACTCTTGTAGGCATCAGCCCTCTGTCCCTCTGCCCACCACTCACCACTGCCCGCTAAGGCCCTCTTGCTTTGCAGTTCTGAGGAAGGCGATTGAAAGGGTATGGAGAAGACGTCCTTAGAAAACCTCTCCATTTCTTACATATCCAGCAGTTTAACAAGTTATGTTCTAGCCATAGTTCCATAGTGCTTCAAGCAGAAGCGCCATCTAAAAGTTGTTAACCTAATTTACATTTCTTTGCTGTTGAAATCCTTGCAGGCCATTCTGATTGCCAAAGCCATTTTCTCCAAGGGGTGCATTTCTTTGTGTTGCATCTTTGTATATCAAAATTTAGTCAATAATTGAAATGGAGAAGAAGGGATTTTTTACTTCTATGTATTTTTTGTAATTTTCTGTGTTCTGAAAACATAAGAGACCTAAGGTTAATTATTCTGATTTCTTGCATATATTTATTTTATACCTTAAAGCAAATGAGAAAATTAACTGTTTGTTATATAAAACGTACAACAAAATTCTGGGATGGTAGCACCCTGAAACTTTCTAGGTCATCTTGGAGTAGAATACCACCAAAGCCTTTTGTCATCTTTGGCTTTCTTTCCATGGGAAAATGTGTAGATGTTTCTCAAATGAACAGGTTTCTGTCTATTGAGAGCCCTATATCAATATTGTAATTAGAAGAGGCTTTTTATTCTTACTGAACAGAGTGGAAGCTGCTGCAAATGCATGCTACTAACAAGTGCCTAAAAATAAAAAATAAAAGCTAATTAAATTGGTTAGGAACTGTAGAGTTTGCCAGGTCCTTAATACTGAGGCTTTCTGGGCTGGTTGCTACAGGGTTTGGAAAAAAGAGACTTTCTCAAATGGCCTGTTTGGTCTTACTTTACAATAAAATGTCATAGGGTGTTTTGTTTTCATGTGAGTTACATATTTAATAAAACCTTGTCTTCTTCAACTTATAAGACTTAGAAATATCAAAAATCCAAGCAAAGACGGTAAGGTTATTTGTTTAAAGTGGTGTTTGGTATTTGGCTAAATGCAATGTGTATTTACTAGTCGAGGTTTAAATTTATTAAGTAAGCATTAACAGAAGATCTTAACTGACGTTTGGCTTAATTTCTAAAGAAAAAATTTTTATAGCTTTTTATCCTAGAAATATTGTAAGAAAATTTGAGTGTTAGGCAGCGTGTATTTGGCCAACATGTTCTATAGCAATTTGCATATACTGATGTGCTTATTAATATTTAAAAAGATGTGTCCAGTTTATCATTTTTTATATTTATCCTAATGTAAAAATTGCCAAGACATGGATACTAAGTCACGTAATTATTGTAAAGAGGGACCAAAACAAGATTATAGGGCACTCTTTAGAGAACTGAAGAAAGACGTATTTTAGGAGTTTGGGCTTTAATAGTTACTGTATGAATATTTAGGGATGTTAAATATTAAATAGCGTAACTGGGAGCTACTCTGAAGTCTCTATGGTTTCTATCTAGAAATTTTTATTTGGCCAGCTTTTAGTTTGCCTTGTGAGAAAAATAACATGTTGCTTTAAGTCACAACAAAAAAAGTGAGATACAGAATGATTCATCCCTTTGTGTAAAAGTTCTAGCCCAAAGCACATCCTGATTTTGAAATTTATTTTATTTTGTAAAACTGTTTCCTGGGAATATGCTCTTCTTGAAAAGAAAAAAATATTAAGCATTTTGTGAATTATATAGATCTAGTTTTTTCTATGATTTAAAATGTGGTTTCTTTTAAAGTTTGAATTCAGATTAACTTGTGGTGGGAAAACCCTCTTAAATTTAAGACAGATAAGATAGTATAGCATCAGAAATATTGCTATCTGCACTACTATAATTTTGTGTTCTTTGTAAATTTAATTGCAGTATTGTCTCGGGTTAAAATGATGATTTCACCAAAGATGACAAAGGTTATCTATTAAATGTCAGTAATGAAAGTAATTAAACAGTGAAATTAATTATAATCATTCTAACTAATCAGTGTCCTACTCAGTGTATATTTTGATATTATGACCAGTTTTGACAGTCTGTAACTTACTTTCAAATGTAGTGTTTTAAATACTAGGTAATGTGTTAAAATTCCAGACATACTTCCCTCCTTGTGTTTGTTTGAATAATGCTTCCTTTGAAGCTGAAAAGATTGATTTTTTTGTTCTTTTCTTAATAGTGAATTCTGAACTTTCCATGACCAAAATAATGGTTGGAAAATATGGGAGGCTGATCATTTCTATTTCTTTTCATCTAACAGCAAGAAATTCTTTATCATTGTCCAATATCTGATGCATCTCAGAAACTTAAAAGTGTGAGAGGAATATTTCTCACACTCTGTGACATGTTGGAAAATGTAACTGGGACACAAGTTACTAGGTAAGAATTGATTTTTCTTTAGCTTTAATTCTGGTTTTTTCAAGCGCTGTACCTTGGTTCTTACAATATAGTGATATAAGTATCTATTATACAAATATATTTGTATCTGTAATATAGATAGCTATACAGCAGATATGATATCTGTAGGTATTTTGTTTCTCACCCAAATTATTTCTTGTAGTCACCTATATAAAAGTGTAGGTTCTCAATACAGCTATAAATCTGGGTGTTTTGGCACACTTTAAATCACAAAGGTGGACTAATGGACTTACATTTTAGAATTTATTCATGAAGGTAGTATCTTAAGCATGGCATTACATTGAGTCTGATTTTTCATGCTTTTGTCTTGATTATTAACTCGCTAGGCAATACTTCTGTGGTTGGCAAGAATGACTGATCACTGAATTTTTCATGTTCTACAAGTATGACAGAAAAATACAGAAAACACATACACTTTAAAAAGAAGAGTCAGAATGCAGTTATCATCTATGCAAGTTCACTCAATGATGGATAAGCAAGAATTATGTGAAATAATTTCTTGGAAAAACAAAATATACCATATAGTCAGTTATAGAGCCACATATCCCATTCCACTTTCATTTATTAAGCCCTAACTTTGAAATGCCACAGTTAATTTATGGGAGAATGCTGAAAACTTTTGAGTTTTATTTATTTATTTTTTAAATAAAATTAAATAAATAAATGGGATTACTAACCATTTTTCTTCCTTAATTCAACAATTTTAGACTTTACAAAATAGGCATTTATCTCAAATTTTTTAAGAGCTCCATAATATATAAAATATAAAATTAGATTTTCTAAGGCTTTAGCTTTTCCCATCTTCTGGTAAAAATGATACTTGTATGATTTTAAAAGATAAGGTCGGCAAGACAATAGGAAGGAGAATTTCTTTTTCTAAATGAAAGTTATATTTAACCATGGGGTTCATTTTCAAGACAGTAACTGAGGCTACATTTCATGTATAAGTTTGCATTAAAAAGGGGCACCTGGTGGGCGCCTGGGTGGCTCAGTGGGTTAAGCCGCTGCCTTCGGCTCAGGTCATGATCTCAGGGTCCTGGGATCGAGTCCCGCATCGGGCTCTCTGCTCAGCAGGGAGCCTGCTTCCCTCTCTCTCTCTCTCTGCCTGCCTCTCCATCTACTTGTGATTTCTCTCTGTCTAATAAATAAATAAAATCTTTAAAAAAAAAAAAAAAAAAAGGGGGCACCTGGGTGGCTCAATTGGTTGGGTGACTGCCTTTTGCTCAGGTCATGACCCTGGAGTCCCAGGATTGAGTCCTGCATCCGGTTCCCTGCTCGGCAGGGAACCTGCTTCTCCCACGACCTTTCTCCACTCATGCTCTCTCTCTCTCATTCTGTCTCTCTGTCAAATAAATAAATAAAATCTTTAAAAAACATTTTTTTGCATTAAAAAGAAGTGTTGAGTAAAATCATATTGTATGTGCATCTTTCTCTAACTTATTTCACTTAGCATAATGCTCTCTAGCTCCATCCATCCACATCATTGCAAATGGCAAGATTTTTTTTTTTTTACAGCTGAGTAATATTCCATTATATATATACATACATTTATATTTATACACACACACACTACGTCTTTTCTATCCATTCATCAGTCAATGGACTTTTGGGCTCTTTCAATAATTTAGCTATTATAGGGATGCTTGGGTGGCTCAGTGAGTTAAAGCCTCTGCCTTCAGCCCAGGTTGTGATCCCAGAGTCACCTGGGATCTCCTGGGATCCCCTGGGATCGAGCCCCGTGTTGGGCTCTCTACTCAGCGGGGATCCTTTTTCCTTTCTCTCTGCCTGCCTCTCTGCCTACTTTTGATCTCTGTCCGTCAAATAAATAAATAAAATCTTTTTAAAAATTTAGCTATTATAGATAAGCTGCTTATAAATATCAAGGTATATGTATCCCTTTGAATTAGTGTTTTTGTATTCTTAGGGTAAATACTTAGTAGTGCAATTCTCCTTTTAACTTTTTGAGGACATCCCATACTGTTTTCCAGAGTGGCTGCACCAGTTTGCATTCCCACCAACAGTGTAGGAGGGTTCCCCTTTGACCACTAGCGCTTCCTGTTTCTTGTATTGTTGATATTAACCATTCTGACAGGTATGAAGTGATACCTCATTATAGTTCAGGTTTGCATTTCCCTAGTGGTGATTAATGTTGAGCATCTTTTCATGTGTCTGTTAGCCATTTGGATGTCTTCTTTGGGAAAATGTCTGTTCATGTCCTTTTTTTATTTGGATTATTCATTTTGGGGGCTTTGAATTTTTTAAGTTCTTTATAGATTTTGGATACCAACCCTTCATCAGATACGTCATTTGCAAATACCTTCTCCCATTCCATATGTTGTCTTTTACTTTTGTTGATGGTTTCCTTTGCTGTGCAGCTTTTAATTTTGATGATGTCCCAATAGTTGTTTTTGCTTTTGTTTCCCTTGCCTTAGGAGACATATCTGGAAGGAGGTTCCTATGGCCAATATCAAAGCAGTTACTGCCTATGTTCTCCTCTAGGATTTTATTGGTTTCATGTCTCACATTTAGGTCTTAAATCCAGTTTGAATTTATTTTTGTGTATGGTGAAAGAAAATGGTCCAGTTTCATTCTTTTGCATGTAGCTGACCAGTTTTCCCAACACCACTTGTTGAAGAGATTGTCTTTTTCTTTTTGGATATTCTTTCCTGTTTGTAGAAGATTAATTGACCATGTAGGTCTGAGTTCATTTCTGGGTTTTCTTTTCAGTTCCCCTGATCTATGTGTCTGTTTTTATGCCAGTACCATACTGTCTTGATCTCTAAACAGCATTGTAGTATAGCTTGAAGTCCAGAATTATGATGGCTCCCACTTTGCCTTTCTTTTTCAAGATTGCTCTGGCTATTTGGGGTCTTTGTGGTTTCATACAGTTTTAGGATTGGTTGTTCTAGCTTTGTGGTATTTTGATGCTGGTAGTATTTTTGTAGGTATTGCATTAAATGTATATATTGCTTTGGGTAGTATAGACTTTTTTTTTTAAAGATTTTATTTATTTATTTGACAAACAGATCACAAGTAGGCAGAGAGGGAAGCAAAGAGGTAGGGGGGAAGCAGGCTCTCCGCCGAGCAGAGAGCCTGATGTAGGGCTCTATCCCAGGACCCTGAGATCATGGCTCGAGCCGAAGACAGAGGCTCAACCCACGGAGCTACCCAGACACCCCTGGTATAGACATTATTTTTTTAAGATTTTTTATTTATTTATCAGATAGAGATCACAAGTAGGCAGAGAGGCAGGCAGAGAGAGGTAGGGGGAAGCAGGCTCCCTGCTGAGCAGAGAGCCGGATGTGGGGCTCGATCCCAGGACACTGGGATCATGAGCTGAGCTGAAGGCAGAGGCTTTAACCCACTGAGCCACCCAGGCGCCCCCCTAGTATAGCCATTTTAACAGTATTTGTTCTTTCTATCCATGAGCATGGAATAAGTCTTCCCACTTCTTGTGTCCTTCTTCAATTTCTTTCATCCGTGCTCTATAGTTTTCAGAGTACAGGTCTTTTACCTCTTTGGTTGAGTTTGTTCCTAGGTATCTTACAGTTTTTGGTATGATTGTAAATGCGATTGATTTTTTAATTTCTCCTGCTGCTGCTTCATTACTTGTGTAGAGAAATGCAATAGATTTTTGTAAGTTGATTTTGTATCCTGGGACTTTGTATCCTGGGACTTTACTAGATTCGTGCATCAGTTATAGTAGATTTTTGGTGGAGTTTTGGGGGTTTTCTAAACAGAGTATAATGTCATCTGCGAATAGTGAAAGTTTTACTTCTTCCTTGTCAATTTGCATGCCTTTTATTTCTTTTTGTTGTCTGATTGCTGAGGCTGGGATTTATTACTATGTTAAATAACCGTGGTGAAGGTGGACATCCCTGTTGTGTGCCAGACCATACAGGAAAAGCTTTTTTTCCTCATTGAGAATATTAGCTCTGGGTTTCTCCTATATGGCCATTATTTTGTTGAAATATGTTCCCTCCAAACCTACTTTGTTGGGTGCCTGGGTGGCTCAGTCTGTTAGGCATCTGCCTTTTGGTCAGGTCATGATTCCAGGGTCCTGGGATGGAGCCCCACATCAGTCTCCCTGCTCAGTGAGGATTCTGCTTCTCCCTCTGCCCTTTGCCCCTGTTTGTAATCTCTCTCTCTTACTATCTCTCTTTCTCAAATAAGTAAATAAAATCATTTAAAATAAATAAAATAAACCTACTTTGTTGAGAATCTTTTCATGAGTGAATGTTATATTTTGTCAAATACTTTTTCTGTATCTATAATTGAAATAATATGGTTCTTACCTTTTATCAATATGACTTATAATGTTGATTGATTTGCAAATACTGAACTCACCCTTGCAACCCAGTAATAAATCCCACTTTAATCATGGGGAATGATTTTTTTAATACATTGTTGGATCTGGTTTGCCAGTAGTTTATTGAGAATGTTTACATCCATGTTCATCAGGAATACTGGCCTGTATTTCTCTTTTTTAGTGAAGTCTTTATCTTTGCAATGACATGGGTGGAGCTAGAGAGTGTTATGCTAAGCGAAATAAGTCAGAAAGACAAATACCAGGTGATTTCATTCATGTGAAATTTAAGGAAAAAAAAAAAACAGTTGAGCAAAGGGAGGATAAAAAGAGAGAGGGAGGCAAAGAAACCAATCCTTAACTATAGAGAAGAACTTCTAGTATGGGGAGGAAGGTAGGTAGGGGAATGAGCTAAATAGGTGATGAGCACCCACCCGGTGTATGGAAGTATTGAATCACTACATTGTATATCTGATACTATTATTACACTGTGTGTTAAATAACTGGAATCTAAATAAAAATTTAACAACAATTTTACACTTGATCTTAGCCAAAAGGCCAAGAAACGATTTTTAACAACAATTTTAAAAACCAGTGATGGTAATGCCTGAAGAGGATGTTAGAAAGATGAAAAAATATCATGTCTCACAAATAGTATGCATTTGATTATAATAAAAATAATAATATCTACTGCAGTATAGAAGGTACATTAAATCCTAAGGACTCAGCAGACAGACTGATGTATGTATTCTAGTTTAAAGAAAAAAAAATCACTGAGTGTATTTTCATTTTATTTTCTTTCTACTACCTACCCATACTCAGGATGGAATCATTATGCTCTCCATGTTTTCATAGTTCATTATATATCTCTTTTTAGATCATATTTAGTTTTCTAACTAATTAAAGTATAGTAAACTGCATATATGTAAAATGTACAATCTGATCAGTTTCAACAGAGGCATATAGACCCTGAAGCCATCACCACAATGAATATATACATTATTCTAAACATTTCTTTGAGAACACATTTAAATCTGACTTATATTTTGGTTACTTGCTTATGTACCTATGTCCTATATTGAATTATTATCTTGTGAGCTGGGACTGTATCTTCCTATTTTTGTAATTTCTCTTAATAAATCATGTTTATAAATAGGCAGTGAGAAAAGATTTGTTAAATTTGCATACTAATGGGAGCTTTCTTCTGAAAAAAGTAGCATATAGTCATTTAATGTTAATTAAAGAATTTCACTACTTTTGGCTGTAAGAGGTCTACCTTCATTTGACCTAGAGCTTTTTTATAGGTTTTAAAAAAATATTTCAGAATATATATATATTTTTTTTTAATTTTATTTATTTATTTGACAGAGATCACAAGTAGGCAGAGAGGCAGTCAGAGAGAGGAGAAAGCAGGCTCCCCGCTGAGCAGAGAGCCCAATGCGGGGCTCGATCCCAGGACTCTGGGATCATGACCTGAGCCGAAGGCAGAGGCTTTAACCCACCCAGGCACCCCTCAGAATATATTTTTTGTTGTTACATAATTACTTGCCCTTTCTGTGTGACAATTAGGTATATGCCAAGAAATTTGCTCATTAAGCATGCATTTCTTAAATCATACTATACGTAATCTTTTATGAGTGACTGTTTATAATTTTATGACATTTAAAGATATTCTAACTTATTTTCACTCTACTTTTTCCTAGCTCATCCCTTCTTTTAAATGGGAAACAAATCCATGTGGCTTATTGGAAAGAATCTGACAAGTTGTTGTTAATTGGCCTGCCTGCTGAAAAGTAAGTTGAGATCTTTTTTTTTTTTACCTTAAAATCATTTCTGAAATACTGCTAACAAAGTCTGTTTCATTAAAATTATGACATTTTTGGCAAAAGCAAAGTCTTTCAGTTTTACAGTTTAAAGATCTCTTGCACTACTACAATAGCTACCATGATAATTTGGTATTTAAAAATACAGAAAAGGGGCACCTGGGTACCTGGGTGACTCAGTTAATTAAGCGTCCAACTCTTTTTTTTTTTTTTTTTAAGATTTTATTTATTTATTTGACAGAGAGAGATCACAAGTAGGCAGAGAGGCAGGCAGAGAGAGAGTAAGGGAAGCAGGCTCCCTGCTCAGCAGAGAGCCCGATGCGGGGCTTGATCCCAGAACCCTGAGATCATGACCTGAGCCGAAGGCAGAGGCTTTAACCCACTGAGCCACCCAGGCACCCTAGCGTCCAACTCTTGATTTTGATTTTGGCTCAGGTCATGATCTCAGTATCCTGGGATAGATCCATGTGTCATGCTCTACACTGAGCATGGAGCCTGCTTGAGATTCTCTATCTCTCCTTCTGCCCTTCCCCCTCTTGCTCTCTCTTTTTCTCTCAAAATAAATAAATAATAACTTAATTGAAAACAAAACAGAAAAGTGCTAGAAACAATTTCTAGGGGCCCGGGTTTCAGTACACTTCCTTCTGAGATATGGCCAATATGGAGCTGAGAGACGACCTTCTCTACTTCAGTTGTCAAAAGAGGCAACTTTTGACAAGATTGTAGTATGGATTTTATGTGTTTGTAGTTTTTTACTGTTGGAGATTTTGGAGAATTAAAGGTCAAGTAGAAAGGTGTTTGGTCCTGATGTTGAGTGCCCTTGACAAAATAGAGTTGACCCTTAGAGAACATGGGTTCAAATTGCGTTGATCCACTTATGTGTGGGTTTTTTTCAATAACTATATTGGAAATTTTTTTGGAGATTTGTGACAATATGAAAAAACTTGCAGATAAACTGCATAGCATAGAAATATTGAAAAAATTGAGAAAAAGGTATATCATGAATGCATAAAATATATGTAGATACTAGTCTGTCTCATCATCATTACTATAAAGTATACACAAGTCTATTATTAAAAGTTAAAATTTATCAAAACTCGTACAAACACTTGAATGGAACAATTCATAGTTGAGAGAGATGTGAATAATGTAAAGATGCAGTATTAAATCATAACTGCATAAAATTACTATAGTGCATATTGTACTACTGTAAGAATTTCATAGCCACCTCCAATTGCTGTTGCGGTGAGCTTGTGTTATGATTATCTGCTTAAAACTCCCTATGACACTAATCATCTCTGTGTGAACAGTTTGTCTTTCCAGTAAATTGTTTATTGCAATAAAAAGTGATTTCTCACAGTTCTTGCATATTTTTCATTGTGTTTAGTGCAATACTGTAAGCCTTGAATAACACCAGGAGACCCATATGAAGTGCTATTAGTAATGCTGGAAGTGCTCCCAAGAAGCAGAGGAAAGTTATGACATTACAAGAAAAAGTTGAATTGCTTGATATGTACTATACATTGAGGTCTGCACCTGTGGTTGCCCGCCATTTCATGATAAATAAATCCAGTGTACAGGCCATTGTAAAAAGAAAAAGGAAATTCATGAAGTTATCACTGCAATTATGCCAGCAGGTGCAAAAACACTGCACTTTCTGTGAAATATCTTTTTATCATGTATTGAAAATCCGGCTTTAAGTAGGTATAGGATTACTATAAGAAAGGCAAACTTATAGACTCTAATGTGATTTGAGAAAAAGCAGTTATTATATGACAACTTGAGGCAAAAAAAAAAAAAAAGGTGGCTCTAAAGTAGGAGATTTTAATGCCAGCAAAGGGTGGCTTGACAATTTTACAAGGAGGTTTAGCTTTAAAAATGTCAAGATAACAGGAGAAGCAGATTCTGCTAAGAGACAGCAGATGAGTTCCCAGATGCCATTAAGAAAATCAGTGAGGAGAAAGAATATCTGCCTCAAGGTTTTT
Source organism: Mustela erminea (assembly GCF_009829155.1). NCBI lineage: Eukaryota > Metazoa > Chordata > Mammalia > Carnivora > Mustelidae > Mustela > Mustela erminea. The sequence goes on from NC_045615.1 coordinate 82,974,606, forward strand.
AATACAGACAAAATTGCCCTATTCTGGGGGAGAAAAATATTGCATAGGACATTATTAAAGAAGAAAAGTGAGCACCAGGATTTAAGACAGGAAGGAATAGGCTAACTCTACCCTCTTATGCCAACATATTCGGGTTTATGATCAGGACTGCCCTTATCTATAAAGCTCATTAACCCCAGACCTTGAAGGAAAAAGATACATCAGATAATATTAGCTACCAGTCTTTTGGTTGTACCACAAGAAGTCTTGGACATTGAAAACCCTTTTTCTGGATTGGTTCCATTGATGCTTTGTCCCTAAAATCAGAAACTACTTTGCCTTTGAAAATTCTTTTGCTATTGGACAATGCCCCTGGCCACCCAGAACCCCATGAGTTCAAGACTGAAGATGTCAGTCTACTTGCCCCCCAAAACAGCAATCTCTAATTCAGCCTCTAAGGTTTGTTACACATGGTACCCTATGGAAAGGATTGTCAATGCTGTAGAAGAGAACCCTGATAGAACATGGAAGTCTGGAAGTATTACACCACTGAGGATGCCATTGTTGTTATCGAAAAGGCCATTAAAGCCATCAAGCCAGAAATAATAAATTCCTGCTGAAGAAAATGGTGTCCAGATGTTGTGCATGACTTCACAGGATTTATGACAGAGCCAATCAAGGAAATCGTGAAAGAGCCAATCAAGGAAGTCATGCCAAGTATTGGATATGGCAACAAGGTGGCAAGACGGGGGGACTGCCAGAAAAAAACTGATACTAGATAATCTGGCAGGAGGATTCTGATTATTCAGGACTGCTTTGACTTCTTTTATAACATGGACCCTTCTATGATATGGGCACTGATAATAAAGCAAACAGTGGAAGAAAGTTTGATGCCATAGGAATGTTTTTAGAGAAATGAAAAAAAGAAATTACCCTATATTTCTGTAAAGTTAAACTGAGTGTGCCTGCCTCTCTTGCTTCCCCTTTACCTCCACATCTTCTGCCTCTGCCACCCCTGAGACAGCAAGACCAACCTCTGCTCCTCCTCCTCAGCCTGCTCAACATGAAGATGATAGGGGTGAAGATCTTTATGATGACCCACTTCCACTGAATGAATAGTAGATAATCGCCATGCCATGTAGCTAATAAACTTATCTGTTGTGTATGTGTGTGTCTTCATGTGAAAATCTGATAATTGTACAGCAAGAGCTATGTCGTCGTCATCATCGTCTAAGTATTGATTGTGTAGAACACCATGTGCAAAACTCGTGTGTAAGGTGATAGTGTGTCCTTACCTAGATAAGGTGATTGATATTTAACATAAAATTAATAATATGTTATTTTTATATTTTATAATTTCTTTCAAAAAAATTATACTACCATACAGTATGCCTCTCCTTCTTGTAATAGGGGAAAACTGCGTATCAGTATACCATCACAGGTAAGTGATTTAAGAAAAAAAGTAACAGTGTTTCCAGCACTGTATTACAAATATAATATGGCATGCCCTGAAAATATTTTAATACTTCATTCTCTAGTGTTATGGGTTAGGCTGCCATGAAGCTATGCTGTTAATTATATTAGGCTACCATAAAGAAATCATATTGCTGCTGCTTTGTTATGAATGCATGAATTGTTTGTAAATAAATATTTTATTTCTTTTTAGCATTATCTTTTCATTTTGGATCTTTAGTGTCAGTAACATGTGTAACATCTATAGTGTTTTGTATTATATAAGACAGTATTGTCACAGGTACTAACAAATAGATGGATGATTCATCTTGTAAACAGATGACACAAACTTATGGTATCAATTTCTCTTCTTATGGTTTTCTTAATAACATTTTCTTTCCTCTAGCTTACTGTATTGTCAGAATACTGTATATAATACATGTAACATACAAAGTATGTGTTAAACAACTGTTTACTTTATCAGTAAGGCTTTTAGTCAACAGTAAGCTATTAGTATTTAAGTTTGGGGGGAGTTAAATAGTTGTACTTGAGGGTGCCTGGGTGGCTCAGTGGGTTAAGCCGCTGCCTTCGGCTCGGGTCATGATCTCAGGGTCCTGGGATCGAGTCCCGCATCGGGCTCTCTGCTCAGCAGGGAGCCTGCTTCCTCCTCTCTCTCTCTCTCTCTCTGCCTACTTGTGATCTCTCTCTGTCAAATAAATAAATAAAATCTTAAAAAAAAAAAAAAGTTGTACTTGAATTTTCAACTGCCTGGAGTATTGGGACCCCTAGCCCCTGCATTGTTTAAGGGTCAACTGTAAGAAATATTTAACTTTAAAGTGATGTCTCTAATGGTATGTCTTATATTATTGTTTTCTCCTTCTTAATTTTTTGCAAGTATTTTTAAATATATCTTATTTTTATAGTTGGAGGTTAAGGGTTGGGTTGACATTTATAATGAGCACACTGTGAACCCACGGACTGCATTAGGTACTTAACATTCATTAATCTCATTTAATCTTCAAAATCAGCTCCAGATGTACTTCGTGATCTCTGGCCCCATTTTATAAATGAGGAAAGTAAAACCAAGAGAAGATTAAATAACTTGCCAAAGGTCACATAACTGGCAAAAAGCAGAATTGCAAATTGAAGGAGAGTCTTTCTGAATTCTTTCTACCACATTGCTCCCCTGATGTCATTAGACATTAAAAGCTGTGGGGAAATGGGATAGGAATATGGACAACAGCCTCAAGGAGAGTATAAGTTAACTAATGTTAGATGAGTCTTACATCCCTGTTCAGTGATTTTTTAAAAAAATTTGTAATTTAGATCCTTCCCCACTTTAAAAAAAAAATTGGACAACTTCTATTAAACTATAAGTGCATTTTAATTTTAACTTCTGGTCCACAGAATCATACATTGTCTACCAAATACTAATCAAATATCAAAATAAATACTATAGTATATGAGTGACACCTTTAGAGAATACCAGTTTAGATAACTTGTCTTTTGGTGTTGCTTTTAAGCTTCCCAAGGAAGAAAAAAGTATTATAAAAATGCATTATCCAGAGGTACCTGGGTGGCTCAGTCATTAAGTGTCTGCCTTCAGCTCAGGTCATGATCCCAGGGTCCTGGGATCGAGCTTCGCATCGGGCTCTCTGCTCAGTGGAGAGCCTGCTTCTCCCTCTGCTACTCCCCCTGCTTGTGTTCCCTTTCTCACTGTCTCTCTCTTTCTGTCAAATAAATAAATAAGATCTTTTTTTAAAAAAATGCATTATACAGCCAATCTGAGCATGAATATGACTATTCTCTATTATTGGTAATTTTGTTAACCAGATTTTTTTCATTATATAGCAGTGCATTCGTTATCTATTCTTGGATAACAAATTATTAAAAACTTGGGGACTTAAAACAGTAGACATTATTATCTCATAGGTGTTCTTGTGAGTCAGGAATTCATGAGCAACTTAACTGGGTGATTCTGGCTCAGGATCTGTCTTAATGTTTCAGTCAAAATGTTGGTCAAGGATACAGTTATCTGAAGGCTGAACTAGAGCTAGAGCATCTGCTTCCAACATGACTTACACACCTGGCCATTGTCAGGAGGCCTTAATTCCTTTCCACAAGGATCTCTCCCTAGAGCTGCTTGAGTGAAGTTCTCATAGCACATCAGCTGACTTCCCCCAAAGCAAGTGATAGAGAGATGGGTTTCTTCAAAATAGAGAAAATGGGGAAGTTGACTTAGTCTTAGAAATGATGCAGTCATTTCCCCCATTTACTATTTGTTAGAAGTGAGTTAAATAAGTCCAGCCCACACTCAGGGGGAGGGAAATTAAGTTCTACTTCTTGAGGGGAAGAGTGCTGAATTGTGGACATGTTTTTATACCACAAACAGGAACTCCAAAGGAGGCTGCAATGAAAAATAGCAAAACATTTGTGTTTTAAAGGTGCCTAATTTCAGCCAAAAGAGATATGATCTATCATGAATGCGTGGCTAAAAATTTTTTTTTATTTTATTCTTTCTGTTCTCATCTTTATTATTTTTTTTCCTTCTATTGCCTTTGGGCTTTGTTCTTTTTCTAGCTCCTTTGGGGTAAGGTTTGGTTGTTTATTTGATACTTTTCAAAATTTATTGAGGTAGGCCTGTATTTCTTTAAACTTCCCTCTTTGAACAGCTTTTGCTGCATCCCCAAGATTTAGACCGTTGTGTTTTCATTTTCATTTTCATTTGTCTCCTGTGTTTCCTGTATGCTTCAAAACATTTAACGTGAGTGATAATGGTTCTGTGACATATACTAGGAAACTAAACCCTAAAAAGGCTTAAATACTTTTTCTGTAGGTGGTGATATCAAAATGCCTACTAGACCCATGCTCAAATTTCAAATCTAGGCAGTGGAGTCTTTAATGAACAACCAGCTATACTAGCATTTAACCCACAGACTTCTCACATTCTTTTCATGTAAAATGTAAAGATGTTCTGCTTCTCTTAAATATGTATTATTTGGTTATGTTATAAATGCATTTTTGCTTTTTTTTAGAGTTCCTCTTCCTCAGCTGAGGAATATGATAGAAGATGTTGTCCAAACCTTAAAATTTATGTATGGTTCTTTAGATAGGTAAGTACTTCTGTGAATTGAATCTCAAGTTTTTGTTTATTTGTTTAAAAAAAAAACAACAAACTTTTAGTCACAGAGAATAAACTGATGGTTACCAGAGGGGTGGTAGGTGAGGGGATAGGGGAAATGAGTGATGGGGATCAAGGAGTGTACTTGACATGATAAGCACTGGGTGATATATGGAATTGTTGAATCACTGTGTTGTATACCTGAAACTAACATAACACTGTATGCTAACTATACTGGAATTAAAAGTTAATAAGAAAATATTAAAAAAATGAAGATATCAATGCTTATAAAACATGAATCTCAAGTTTTAAGTATATAATTCTAAATCTCTTTTGCACTTAATACTTTTCCTTGATTGGCAAGTTAGTTATTTGTTTTTTTTCTTATTCCTCTGATTTTTTCCTTCTTTAATTAGTGGCTTTATTTTATAGTTCTAGGCAGTTTTTCACTTGATCCATTGCTTTTTCTTTTTTGGTCTTATGTTAGTTCAGTGTAATAATGTGAAATAGTGATAAAACCACAATTATATTCTGATTTGATATATTTCTATAGTAGCAAATGTAAGAGCATTTCAAAACAGATACAGAAAAGAGTAAGAAGGTTTTAAATAAGTTGTTTGTGTTTTTCTCTGGTTTTATAAGAGCATTGTCAAATTTACTATCCTAATAGTACTTCTTACTTAAAAAATTTTTAGTAAAAAACATGCACTAATAAATAAATGACACAGTAAAAAAGGTATTGGCTAGTTTCATGTGTATTATTTCATACATTTCCTATATAATATGAATACAGTCTACATACTCTTTTTTTTAATATATGTGGGCTCATATTATGCATATTTTCCTGCTTCTTGCTTTTTTAACCATGCAGTAAAATATGATACATCTTTCTTGATCTGAAGGAGGCAATTTGAGGTAACTTCGACATTTGAACCCATAAAATTATGGATAAAAAATACGATTTTTTCTGTTTGTTGGATTTTTCTAAGTCCCAGTACTTCAGAAGGCTAAAATGATACCTTTGCTTTCAAAGCCTTAAGAAAATAGCAATATAAAAATCCAGAAACAGTTTATATGTTTTCCCAAAGCATAGTGGTGTCAGCTCTCTGTTCTTTCTGTTGTGGATCTTTGTTGTCACTGTTCTCAAAGCAGCCTTGAAAGGATTTTCTGTGGCTGTGGCATCAGTATTTTCTAGTTTGTAGAGTTCTCCTTCAAGAGCCTCTGAAGAGACAAATCCTCTCAAACCCAATTACTAATTAGCATTTCCCAAACATGTGAAATATAAAAGGCAAGGCAACCACAAACAGTGCTTTTACCTTCAGTTAAATAAGGAAATTTTTAATCAATAAAGAGTAAAGATATGGTTGTAAACCACCTCCTTAAATTCACACTGGGTAAGCAAACCTTGCTTTGTTTTGCCTTAATTAAAGCTTTATATTTTTATAAAACCAGAGATAATAAAAAATTAAATTTCTGCAATGAATTCCATACTTTAAGACAATTAGTCAGGATTGTTCTGCAAGTTGCAGCGGACTAGGTTAGGGGCAGGGGGACACTTAATTTCTGTGAATTTCATTTTGAAATTTAGCTTCCATTTACTTGGAAATATCACCAAATTGGCAGTAAATTTTAGTATTTCCTTGTTCTGTTGAGAATTTGAAAGGCAAACTAAGAATATAAATGTGAAGATCCATTAGTTCTTAAGACCAAGAAGCAGTATGGATCCAAGATGCTGTTAGTAGTCATTTTGTAGCAATTTTTAATAAGTTTTTTTCTAATTATGAAAGATATTAAAAGCACATTATGAAAAATTATAAGACTAAAAAGTCCAAAGACTTATTTTTTTTTAAGTTGTAAGCTAGTTAGTTCCCTATAAGGCACGGAAGATTGATTATATATTCGCAAAATTTAGTGTTTTGATCAAAGATATGTTTCCTTCACTATTCCTAGCCAAACTATCAGCAAATTCTAAACAGTCTGTCTTTAAAACATATCTCAAATCCATTCATTTCTTTACATCTTCACTGTTAACCCTGTCCAGTCACCAGCATCTCTCACTACTACAGTAATCTAAATGGTTTCCTTGCCACTTTAATAAATTTTCAACTGCAGTTAAAATGATCTTTTTACATTATAATCTGGCTCCTACATACCTTTCTGATTCAGATCTCAAACCGCACCCACCCCTCTCTGCTCTTCTGTGGGTACCCTGCCCAAGTTTGTCAGCATTTGTGCTTTTTCCTCTCACTGGATCTTCTTGACATTGGGATCTCAGCTTAAATGCCCATTCTCAAAGACTCTTCCCCAGCTTTTGATCTGTCACATCACCCATTCACATGATCCTATTCTCTGTATGGCCCTTTGTACGAGTTCATGTTTTTACTGTTTGTTCATTTGTTGTCTTTCTCCATTAAAATGTGAGCTCCACAGAAACAGAGACTGTGTCTTTTGTCTTGATATTTTTACTACTGTACCTCCAGCAGTGAGAACAGTGCCTAGAACACAGTTGGCACTTAAGCTGTTTGTTGAATGAATCCATGAGTATTATTCTGATGTATTAACGGCACATATAATAGTTATCGTATTATCCAGCAGGCTATTCCAATGAAAGGATGCAGGCAATGCTCTATTATTTTTGCATGGCTAAAAACAAATGTTTAGTCTGTCTCCCCTTCCTCCCTCTCTTTGAGTTCTTCAATAGTGTTGCCTTCATTAGTGAATAGGGGAAAATTACTTAGGCTAATTATGTGCTTTCTGTATTCAATAAGTAATAAGTATAATAAGTACTTATTTACTAGGTACTTCACATGTGAATCAGGTTGTATTATCCCCATTTTTAGAGATGGGAACAAAAGTTCAGAGAAAGGTTAGATGATTTTCCTGAGATACCTACCTACTAAAAGCAATGAGTGATAAGAGTCAAAGTCAGATATGTTCGGTTACAAAACTCTAACTCTCTTTATTATTCCATCTTGCCTGAAAGGTATTGGGAGTTTAAATGGCTAAGAGATAAGGTAAAAGCAACTTACTTTTTTTTTTCCCCCACAAAGTGTACTTCAGCTCATTCTGTCGTAGATAGACCATTTGTGTTAGCCCTGTGGTTCTCCCATAATATCATCTACTCTGTATATTTGAAAGTAGGTTTTTGGGTAAAAAATATTGACAGGATGAACTTCTTTTTTTTTTTTTTTTTAAAGATTTTATTTATTTATTTGAGAGAGAGACAGTGAGAGAGAGCATGAGCGAGGAGAAGGTCAGAGAGCGAAGCAGACTCCCCATGGAGCTGGGAGCCTGATGTGGGACTCGATCCCGGCACTCCGGGATCATGACCTGAGCCGAAGGCAGTCCTCCAACCAACTGAGCCACCCAGGCGTCCCTGACAGGATAAACTTCTTGCATTCCATCAGTAACATTATAGCAGTAATTCTTCATAAGGGAGAGGAGTGAGGAAGAGAGCCTATGTAAGTTGGGAAAGATCTAGTCTTCTTAGGAGCATGTAGATAACCACCATTTCACATGTTGTTCTGACTTACAGCTCTTGTTTCTTCAGTGCCTTTTGCCAGGTTGAGAATGTTCCTCGCTTGGATCATTTTTTCAACTTGTTCTTTCAAAGAGCACTTCACCCTGCTAAACTACATTCTGGTACCAGTCTGAGTGCACAACAATATGATGCTTCCAGCGCAGTGCTTTTAGACGGCCTCCCTGGAGTTCGATGGCTCACACTTCCACGGGAAATCAAGGTAATCTCGGGAGTCATAAATAAAAATCAGAACCAGTTGCCTTGTAATTTTTTATCTTCTCTCCTTTTTGGACTTTTTGTTATTTTCAGGATTGTGGGTAAGAGTTAAAAGAAGCCATTGGTTAATTAAATAGGAGATCTAGTACAGTGAACTTAGAAAGAGAAATACTTTTCTCTAGATAGAAATTAGTTCTCTTACCTTACTTTAACATTTAAGCATTTTCCATACTTAAAATACTTTTCAGAAATCATTGTTATGTGGTGTGTTTTGCTTTTGTTTGTTCAGATGTTCTCTCTTTTTTTTTTTAATGTCATTTTTCCTACAGTACACTGGACTAATTTAAGAGAAAAGACACTTTGCTTGTTGTCTTAAGGAATGTGAAGGAACAATTTTAGTAACTTTGTGCATTAGCCTATAGAGTTCAGTAGTGGAAATAGCAACCTGTAAACATTAACATTTGTGAGATCAAAATTCACAAGTAGATACTTTTCTTTTTGTCCTTTAGTTTTTCACAAGAGAAACCATAGCCCAAAAAAAAGAGTACATGAAATATTTGCTAGATGCAGAAAAATGTAAGTCACAAATGAGTAATAAGTCACAGTGTGTGAAAAGTATTGAAAGGCATGACTAATGTTTCCAAAGCTTTAGTTATCTCAGTAAGACACAGTTTGTGAAATAGTCCTGCAGAGAGTGCCCTGGCCTTTAAAGAAAAAGGAAAAGAAAAAAAAAAGGATATCTTTTTTTCCCCCACAAATCACGCATATGATGCAAGCTTTAATTACCAATAGTTTTCAGCTTATATATACACATTACAAATTAAACTACAGATTAAATTTATTCTGTTTTCAAATTTGGAATGCTTCATGGAGGAACAAATACATGAAAGAGTTCAGGCAATTTCCATAGAAACAAAAGCTAAATCCTAAGTAAGATTTTCCTAATAACTCTGTAGGGAAGCTAAACTGTGCCAGATTCCAGGGGAATGCTTGCCTTCATGTTTTAATCCATAAATAAAGATTAAGGGTCCTTTTATATAGAACATAGGAAAGACACAGGGAAGAATGTTGATATTTTCAAAGAATCTAACTGCTGAGAAATATATAGGAAATAGAGGGGAGAAAAAACCCTCAAAATAGTTTGAGTACATTAAGATTGATTATTTTCCTCTTAAGAATTTTAATAGTTTCAAAAATTTTCCAACTCAAAACTGGAAAGCAGTTTTTGAACCCCAGAAATTATTTTGCATTGAATACAGAATAAAGCTCATCTTAAAGCCCATAATAAATAAATAAATAAATAAATAAATCTCATAATAATCAAGATTTAACTGAAAAATGTATGTTAAATAAATATTTTTCTGTAATTCCAAAGCTTAATAGTAACATGTTCTATTGGGGGACATTTCTTAAATATCACAAAAGAGAAATATACTTACTCAATTCTTCAACTAATTATTAAGCACTTTTATGAGGCCATTACTAAATAATAACTGATACGAGTTAAATGGTTTGTGTTACTTTTTTTTTCTTTTCACATAGATGGAACTAGACACAGCATTGAATGACTTGGAGGCTGCAGATTTTGCAGAACTGGTGAGAGAACTAATGAATTTTAGGAAAGGCTCAATGTTGATTTGATATTTTATAAATCAGCCATTATTCCAAATATTTTTCAAATGAGCATGTAATAATCTTGAAATATGTAGCATTGGGTCTCTATTTTGACATGAACAGAATCTATTTTGCTTGCCTTAAAATTTTTCACTCAGTTGAAAGTATTTGTTCATAAGGTATACATGATGATTAATTGCACTTAGAATCTTTAAGAACTGGGCTTTGAGAGAAAGGACACACATTAATGTTAAAGTAAAGTAAATAACTGAATTGTAATACTAAAGTAAGCAAAAACCCTATTGATATAATTTTCAGTTGGGAGTACCAGTATTTTTTTAAATCTTTAATATATATATTTAATATAGATAGATAGATAGGTAGATAGATCGATCTCCTAGCTCTGTCCAGTAAAAAGGCCTAGAAATAGTGATCATCCCAGTGGTGATGAATGCCATTAGCACCCAGGCTATGGTACATAAATAATACTTCTTACTAAAAGAAACCAAGACTCCTAAGAGAAATAGCTGATTGCGGATTTGGGGCTAAAAATATACTAGATAAACCTGGCAACATCTTATTATTTCAGAAATCCAGAAAGCTTTAAGAAATGCTGCTATGGGGTCCCTGGGTGGCTTGGTCATTAAGCGCCTGCCTTTGGCTCAATTCATGATCCCAGGGTCCTAACCCCACATCAGGCTCCCTGCTGGGCGGGAAGCCAGCTTCTCCCTCTCCCACTCCCCCTGCTAGTGTTCCCTGTCTCGCTGTCTCTCTCTCTGTCAAATAAATAAATAAAATATTTTTTAAAAATATGCTGGAGTTAATAGTAGGGTTCAAGTAATTAAGAGACAACTTGAAGAGGCTCCCACTTGAGCATTTGTAAATGTAATAACTGCAGTAGATTGAAACCCATCAGATATGTTGAAGTCCATGAATTCATAATTGTACCCAAGAAAAAAAGAAACTTCTTGGTCAACTTTGGAAGATGCGAGGGAACCAATTCATTACTGTGAAAACTGATAACAAAGAGAAAGAAACAAACATTTATCTGCCCTTCCTATCTGAACCATACCTCAAGGTTACCAAAAAGAGATGAGGGGGAGTTCTCTTTACAGAAGTATTCTATTTAACATACCAAGAAAGGATGACAGAACTGGAATATTATCATATTGCAATCTTCTCAATGAATTAATAGGTCTAAGCAAAGATCATCAGTTTTCTTCTTTTTTTTTTTTTTAAGATTTTATTTATTTATTTATTTGTCAGAGACAGAGGGAGAGAGAGTGAGCGAGCGAGCACAGGCAGACAGAGAGGCAGGCAGAGGCAGAGGGAGAAGCAGGCTCCCTGTACAGCAAGGAGACCGATGTGGGACTCCAACCCAGGATCCTGGGATCATGACCTGAGCCAAAGGCAGCTGCTTAACCAACTGAGCCACCCAGGCGTCCCAGATCATCTGTTTTCTAAAGATCACAAGTAGGCAGAGAGGCTGGCAGAGAGAGAGAGGGAAGCAGACTCCCTGCTGAGCAGAGAGCCTGACGTGGGGCTCAATCCCAGGACCCTAATATCATGACCTGAGCCGAAGGCAGAGGCTTTAATTCACTGAGCCACCCAGGCGCCGCTCCTAAGTAGTTTTTAACATCATGAAAAGAAAGACAGCCAGGTAGTATGTGGCTCATGGTGGAAGCACACAAATTTTCTATCAGATATACTTGATGAGGTCTCGAGATCTAACTACCACTATATAGGAAATACTAGGGACAAAGGGACTTGTTAAATGACCCCATTTGGGGGAGGGATATTATAATCATCAAAATCCAGACTATAAAACACAATAAGACAATTTCTTCAACAAATAAAAGGGAACAGGGAGAAAATAAGAGAGCCTATCAGTTACAAGAGACTTAAGAAATATATCAACCAATTTTAATATATGGGTCCTTACTTGGGTCCTGATTCAAACAGATAAATTTTTTCAAAACTTCTTTGAAACAATCAAGGAAATGTAACATTGATAACTGGATATTAGGTGAGAATAATTCTTTTGATGTGGTAATGGTATTATATATATATATTTTTGTTTTTTCTAAACCCTTCTGTTTTAGAGATATATACTCTGAAGTATTTGTAGGTCAAATCATATAACATCTATTACTGGTTTTGAAATAATTCAGCAGGGAAAGGGAAGAAAGAGAGGGATATTGATGAGACAGGATTAGCCATGTGCTGGTCTTGAAGCTGGGTGATGGTGTGCACATAAGGCCTAATTATACAATTCTGTTTTTGTATGTGCTAAAATTTTCAGTAAGGAAAGTTCTTTTAACAGGGACCTGGGTGGCTCAGTCAGTTAGCGTCCAACTCTTGATCTCAGCTCAGGTGTTATCTCAGGGTCTTGAGTTCAAGCCCCACATTGGGCTCCATGTGGGGCATGGAGTCTACTTTAAAGAAAGAAGAAAAGTTCTTTTTGTTTTTGTTATTTTAAGATTGTATTTATTTATTTGACAGAGATTACAAGTAGCAGAAAGGCAGGAAGAGAGAGAGAGGAGGAAGCAGGCTCCCTGCTGAGTAGAGAGCCCAATGTGGGGCTCGATCCCAGGACCCCGGGACCATGACCTGAGACAAAGGCAGAGGCTCTGAGCCACTGAGCCACCCAGGCGCCCCATTTACTTTTAAAAGTAAATGGTGGGGGCAGTGGGTAGCTAAGTTGGTTAAGTGACCTGATTTCAGCTCAGGTCATGATCTTAGGGTGCTGGGATGGAGCCCTACTTTGGGCTCCACTCAGCAGGGAGTCTGCTTGAGGATTCTCTTTCCCTGTGCCCCTCACCTCCGTTTGTATGCTTACTTGCTCTCTCTCAAATAAATAGATAAATCCTTAAAAAAAAAAAAAAAGTAAATGGGAAATTAGATGTAGAAACAGTGAGGGCTGGATCATAAGCTTGCTGGTGAAATCTTGATTGCTTCAAAGAGTAGCTTAGTTTTTTCTTTTCTTTTTTTTGTTTGTTTTTTTGTTTCAATCAGTAGTTTTTTATTTGACAGGAAGAGAGAGTGAGAGAACACAAACAGGGGGAGCAGCAGAGGGAGAAGGAGAAGCAAGCTCCCCGGGACTCCATCCTAGGATGCCAGTATCACAATCTGAGCCGAAGGCAGACCCTTAACCCACTAAGCCACCCAGGTGCCCCAAGAACAGTTTAGTCTTAACTAAGATCCTGAGCAAATGGAAGCATATTTTGTTTGTAAAAATAATGGAAACTTAAACATGGTGAACTCTTCATAGGTCATAAATCTTTTCACTGATGGAGAATGTTTAGATAGACACGAAGCATTAGGAACAGCTTAAAGTATTAAAAATTCCAGGTTTTAGGAACTTAAATCTAATAGGTTTCATTAAAAGTCTAATTCCTGGTTTATGTAACATCATAATGAACATTGGAACTAACAATATTTTCTGTGGTTAGAAAAAGTTCTATTGGGATTCCTTGGATACAACATATATAAAGAAGGAAGAAAACTGATAAATTGAGAATGTCAGATGGTACAACTACTTTGGAAAACAGTTTGCAGTTTCTTAATAACCTAAATATACAACCACCGTATGATTCAGCTATTCTGTTCTTCTAATTACCCCAGAGTAATGAAAGCCTATGTCAATACAAGACCTCTACACAAACATTCATAACAGCTTCATTTGTGATAGCCAAAAACTGGAAAAAATTCAAGTAACTCAAGTGTCCCTCAGTGTCTTGATAGGCAAATTGTGGTATGTTCATGCAAGGAAATACTACCCAGTGAAAAATTTGGCAAGAGTGTTGATGGAATTGTTATATATCTTGATGTTGATGACACTTAACATAACTATGCACATTTGTCAAAATTGGCAGAACAGGGGCACCTGGGTGGCTCAGTTGGTTAAGTGGCCAGCTCTGGGTTTTGGCTCAGGTCATGATCCCAAGGCCCTGAGATCAAGCCCCGCATTGGGCTCCTTGCTCATGGTGGAGTCAGCCTGAGGATTCTCTCCTCTCTCTCTACCCTTCCCCCAAGCCCAACTATCAATTAAATAAAAATATCTTTTTTTAAAGCTTGCAGAACAATTCACAATGAATTTTACCTTAAAAAATGAAAATAAGGATTTATTCTAAACTTTCTGTGAAATTAGATTTAAGATTTAATCTTACATCCTAATTTTGTTTTCTTCAGTTTTTAAAATTATTATTAGGGTATAATTTATATTTGGTAAATAATTATGTGCCCCTTTGTAGTCAGTCCCTCTCCCTACCTACCTCCAGCCCTTGGCAAATACTGATTTGTTTTTGTCCCCATGGGTTTTACCTCTTCTGGAATGCCCTATAAACTGAATTAGATAATAGATAATTTTGAGGGGCCTGACTTAGTTCAGTTAGCATAGTTCATTTGAGATTCATTCACGCCACTGTATGCATCTATAGTTTAGTCCCTTTTACTCCTCAGTAGTATTCCATTGTATGAATGTTTCACATTGTTTGGATGAGAAAGATTTAGGTTTTTTCTCGTTTTTTAGTTTTTTTGTTTTTTTTTAAATATTTTATTTATTTATTTGACAGACAGAGATCACAAGTAGGCAAAGAGGCAGGCAGAGAGAGAAGAGGAAGCAGGCTCCCTGCTGAGTAGAGATCCCAATGCGGGGCTCAATCCCAGGACTCTGGGATCATGACCCAAGCCGAAAGCAGAGGCTTTAACCCACTGAGCCACCCAGGCGCCCCTCGTTTTTTAGGTTTTTTTAGGTTTCATTGTTTTGGGTTTTTTTTTAAGATTATTAAAGTAATACATGCATAATTGGGTAAAATGTAAGCATGGTTATAAAAACAAATGTCCTCCCTCTTCATCACCCCCCCCCGATCTATCTCTAATTTAACTTTTCTTACAGTTTGAAACATATTCTTCCATAAGAAACATATTCTTTTTTCTATACTCATAGGTACACACAAACCAGCACATGTGTATACACGTACATGTATATCATTGAGGATGCTCTTCTTTTTAAAAAATTAGATCATAGGGGCGCCTGGGTGGCTCAATGGGTTAAGCCACTTCCTTCAGCTCAGGTCATAATCTCAGGGTCCTGGGATCGAGCCCCACATCGGGCTCTCTGCTCAGCGGGCATCCTGCTTCCCTCTCTCTCTCTATCTCTGCCTGCCTCTCTGCCTACTTGTGATCTCTCTCTGTCAAATAAATAAATAAAATCTTTAAAAAAAAAATTAGATCATAATGAATATTTTGTTCTGTAGCTTGCAGTCTTTGCTCAACAGTATACCCTAAAACCTTTTGTGCCTGCTCATATAGATCAACCTTGTTTTTTTAACAGACCTATGATAGTCTATAGTGTGAACGTACCTAATTTTGTTAACCATTCTCCATTGTGGCACTCTCCAGTTTTTGCCTTTTACAAATGGTTCTGCTACTAACTTTTTATACAAAAGTCTTGATTATCCTGTTTGAGCATTTCTGTAGATTTTTGGAACTGAAATTACTCAAAGGCTTTGTGTATTTTATATATATATATATATATATATATATATATATATATATATACTAATCAGTTGTTCCCAAATAGGTTTTATCAAATTATACCTTTAAAAATATTATTTGGGGGCACCCGAGTGGCTCAGTGGGTTAAAGCCTCTGCCTTCTGCTGAGGTGGTGATCTCAGGGTCCTAGGATCGAGCCCCGCGTTGGGCTCTCTGCTCAGCAGGGCCCCTGCTTCCCTTCCTCTCTCTCTGCCTGCCTCTCTGCCTACCTGTGATCTCTGTCTGTCAAATAAATAAATAAATAATCTTAAAAAAAATTATTTGGTAATATGGGATATTTTAGATGATATATAGTAGAAGCTTTTTGCCTTGATAGACTTGTTTCAATCCCTCCTGTAGTAACTAATCATATGTTCTGTTCTTAGATATCTCTAATCAACAGTATCATAAAAGATTAAAAAATAAAATTGTTTTCCATCACAAATTCATGCACATTATCTTTCTTTCTAATACCCTCGTATATTCATTTCTAAAGAAGGCAGTATGAAAAGTTCAGTTACTAAACAATGTAATTGCCATTTTAACCATTGTAGCTTAACTAAGATGTTTTTTATCATGAAAAAACAGAATATAAATCTACTGTGGTTTTTCTTCCCCAGTCTGAGGATTACTATGACATGAGGCGGCTGTATACAATTTTAGGGTCTTCTCTATTTTACAAGGTAGGTTGAAACTTGAAATTTTTATAAATGTCCAACTGCTATATGAACAGACCTAAAACAAATTTTCTCAAACTTCTACAAACATGAAAATACATTTCTTACTTTTCCTTTGAAACTTGTTACTATTAGATTAAGGTCTTTAAAAAAAAGCAACAACAACAACAACAACAAAAACCAAGATACTGGTACCTACATATTTACAAATACAATAAATATTTCTGATGTAAATGATCTAAAGCAAACTGATCTAACCTGATCTAAAGCATTTGTGGATGTGTAAAGGAGAAACAATACTCAAGGAACCAAATGTGTAAGAGAGAAAAGCAATATTTTAATGATTTCTTTTTACAGCAGTGAGTGTACTTTTTTCTTATCTTCAACATAACCCTGTATCTTTTTAGTAGATCTAACAATTAGTTGACTTCCATATACAGCAAATTAAGCATCAAATGAATTTAAGTATTTTCATATTTCAAGATTGTTAAACACAATTTAAAACCTATCTAAAAAAGAATCTGACAAAACAGCAGGGTACACAGTGAAAACTAGGTCTCTCCTCACCTTACCTCTTGCTTTTGCTTCTCTCCTCCACTTTCCATCCTCAGAATTCAGTTCTTTTCTAATGTTGCCAAACACTCGGGCTTATGTTACTCAGGTGATCTGGTTTTGCTCTAAAATCTATCTGTTGTAGACTTGACTTTTCATAAATCCTGGATCTCTAATTGACTTCAGGAAAAAAAAATTTATCTTTACCGTATCTATTCCATTTGAAACTGGAATATTTTAAGCCAACTGAAGTACCTATGAAACTCTTAGAAATATGGCATTATTGCTTTATATCACTAGTTGACTTTTGTTCTTTGTGGTTAAATTCAAGGGTTATTTGATATGCAGTCATTTGCCTAAAGATGATCTTATTGATATTGCTGTATACTGTCGCCACTACTGCCTACTGCCTTTAGCAGCAAAACAAAGAATTGGTCAGTTGGTTATATGGAGAGAGGTGTTTCCTCGACATCACCTCCAACCTTCTACAGACTCAAACACTGAAGTCTTTCAGGAACCTGAAGGGAGATATTTTTTGCTAATAGTTGGCTTGGTAAGTTTACCTTGGTTTCTGTGTGTGTGTGTGTGTGTGTGTGTGTGTGTGTGTGTGTGTTTTGGCCATTTGAGGGGTTTTTTGGCCATTTACTATCTAAATATATACTCAAACAAACATAATAATTTAAAATTATGAGCATTTCAGATACCAGTATTCAAGAAAATGTTATTTGTCCCTTATTCCTTTTCTTTTGCATCCCTTTAATGCTTGTGGAGAAATTAATTAATGAAACCCAGAATAAGATTTTATCAGGTCCTTAAGATCTTTTGTTCATATTTCTATAGTGGTTTTATCCTCTTGTTTGTCTTGGGAAATAGAGACATGAAAAGGATATAGAATGAGAATAAACATGGGATTGTAAATAAAAGGACTTCCAATAATTGTGGCTCTTTGAAAGCTACCTTGTGACATGCGCCAAAAAGTAGTAGTTGATGGTATACCAGGAGAAGGCAATCTGATTGAAGATTTGTTTTCAAGGACAGTCAAGCAGCACTGAAAATAACTAATAAAGGGAAAGAGGAGTTTTTAAAAATCATATGATTATGCCATATGTTGTTAGTATTCATAAATGTGTACATGCATGCTACATATAAACATTTTCATGTAGCTAAAGCTCTATTAATATTCTTTTCTTATAGAAGCACTATATGTTATGTGTGCTATTAGAATCTGGAGGCTGCTCATCCAAAGCTATTGGGAATCCTGGACCCGACTGTATTTATGTGGATCAGGTCAAAACAACCCTTCACCAACTGGGAGGAATAGATTGTCGCATCAGTGAACAGCTAACAGCTTCTCCCAGCCCCTGTTTGTCTTGTGCTGACTGGTTCCTTACTGGATCACATGAAAAATTAGATAGTTTGACGACCTCACCTATCCTCAGTAGGCTACCAGGTACTTCCAAGGTAGCAACCTCTCCAACATGCAGAAGAATTCTTTTTGGTGACTATTCCTTAAAAGCACGTAAGCCCAGCCCTTCTCGAAGCAGTGGAGGATCTGACAATGGCTGTGAAGGTGGAGAAGGCATTGGCCTGAGCCCCCATACTACACCAGATGCCATATGGAAGCAAAGAGAATCTCGGGGCTCTGATGGTTCGGAGGAAAGTGGGGCCTTGCTTAAGGTGTGTGTTCATTCAAGTGTGTACATTGAGCTAAGCTGTCTTGCCAGTTCTTATTTTATTTTATTTAAGATGTTATTTATTTATTTGATGGAGAGAGAAAAATCACAAGTAGGCAGGGAGGCAGGCAGAGAGAGAGAAGGGGAAGCAGGCTCCCTGCTGAGCAGAGAGCCCGATGTGGGACTCAATCCCAGGACCCTGAGATCATGACCCGAGCCGAAGGCAGAGGCTTAACCCACTGAGCCACCCAGGCACCCTCCAGTTCTTATTTTAAAAATGCAAGAAAATTTTTAATTTAATGTTGGGATCATTCTTCATTTGAACTACTGGTTGTTTTGGTTACTGTTGGCAAACCAGTGATTTGGAACCAAAAAGAGAAAAAAATATCAAGTAATAAAATAGTAGCATCCAGGACAGCTGCTTGACACTACTTACAAGTAGGAAAATTGCTTAATCCTGCTTTCCCTGTTCATCTTCCTTCCGTATTCACAGTGTTAAGTGAAAACATCCTAGTTGTGGGGGATTTTACTATAAGCAAATTTGACTTTAATAGGAAAACTACTGCATTATCTTTTTCCTAGTTGTGGGGGATTTTAGAGGGCTGGTCTGGCTAAATAACCAATAAAATATTCAGCAGAAACAAAAAGAAAATCAGAAACTTATATATAAGTATATAATTGTAAAAAATACATGTAAGTGTATACTTGTAAATATTTGTGTGTATATGTTATTCTACAGATTTTTATAGGAGTTTTTTGTTTTATTTTGTTTTGTTTTTACCTGCCTCTGTGAAGGTCTGGTCTCCATAGTCAAGAATTTAAAATGTGATTATAAAATAAAGAGAATGTTCAGTTTTCAGGTTGTTTATTTTTATCATTTTTCCATTTTTTTCTCCACGAAAATACCATAATATATCCAAATGATCATCAAAGTAACCACACTGGGGGATGTTATGCTTATTCTAATGATGCTTCTCTTTCAAAACATTTTTGAAACTCTTATTTGGGTTGTTGGAGGCAATGCCAAACAAAACATAAAAAAGGAGGAATCTGAGAAGGGGCACAAATAAGATCTGAGATTCTGAGTGTCATGGCATAAATAGCCATAGATTCCATCTTCTAGTTCCAAACAATGCAGAACTCTTGGGAGCTTAGGTAGATGTATTTAGGAAATAAATTCTTACTATATTCATTATCCGGTCAGTGAAATTGGTAGGAAACATAATTTAGGAGGTAATAGATTTAAAGAACCATGAATAGTTCCTAAGAGAGATTGAATTAATCCCTAGGATTGAGCCATTCAACAAACTTGATTGAACACCTACTATGTGCCAAGGGCCATGCTAAACAGAGGAGATACAAAGATGGATAAGACACAGCCCATGCCTGTGAGAAGTACAAGTCTAGAGAAGGAGATAAGTACATATACATATAAAACATAACAAAACTTGATAATGGCTCTGGTAAGTTTTCAGGAAGAACTATCTTGTCCTAAGACATGGTCCCGAGGTCACTGTTAGCAAAGGAGGTACAAGTACAAAGGATGTATAAGGTACAAAGCAAGAGGTACAAGTTAGCATCAAAAATATTTAAAGGAAACTTTGCAAAATAGTAAGTAGTTCTCTTAAAAGGATTATCAGTTTTTACACTATTTCTGCTGTTTGATTCCATTCTTAGATACAAACTGATCTACTTAACTGTATTTTTCAGGTCACTAAAAAGAAGGTTAGTCTTCCAAATCCATTTCATTTGGGGAACTTGAAAAAGAACCTTTCAGAAAAAGACCTGGAAATATATAACACAATGAAGTAAGAAACTTCCTTATAATATTCTTTTTCACTTAAACATTGTGTCTTTAAGAAAGTTTTACAGTAAGAAAGTACAAATCCATACCATATAGAGATTTAATTCAAAAATGTAATTATGATATATCTTACATTATTAAAGGTAATATCTATGCTAATTCACTAATGTTTTTCATTACACGTATAGGAAACATGTACTCCTATTACAAAAGATTAAAAAAACAGAGTAATGTTTCGAACTGTGAAAGCTCCTTTTATCTCCTTTCAATGGGTAACCTCCCTTTTGGGTGTGTATATTTTTAAATTATTGTATTTACATTTTTAGACCTTAGTGGATTCTGTGGTCTGCTCCCCAGATACTCCGTAGCCCAGGGTACTCCTGCCCAGTGTTGGTGGTTGGCGGGGGTGGGGGTAATGAGTGTTAACTACACACAGTTTTCCCTCCCTGGCCTTGCTGTGTTTGGAAGTTTATTGACTCATCCAAGATTATAGTATCTCCCTGGGAATAGCCCACATCCAGTGGCTAATAGATAAGTGAATATAAAGACTTGGCCCTTTGCCTAAATTCAAGACAACTCTAAAAGGCCATCCAAGCTTCAGAGTTCCAGGAGGTATCTGTGAAGACCTTTGTTTTGATTGCGGCTTCTCCTTCGCTCAATCCTGCTTCCTGCACACTTTGTGCCACAGGTGGTGTTCCCCAAGGTTCTCCCTAATAAACTTGCTTGCTGCATATCTCTGAGAGTCTCTCACTTTCGAAAAGAGATGAAACCTCAAACTTACATTAAGTAGAGAATTCTGAAGAAAAAGGAACTGAGTAAGGGGAGCATTTTCAGCAATTTAAATTGTCTAATTATTAAAATATGAAATGTTACATATTCACTTCTTGTGCAGCTATTAGGTGATGACAAGCAGATCTGTCAGGATCAATTAGTATGTAACAAACTCAACTGCACACTTTTATCTGGACAAGCAAACATGTACAAATAAAAATTATACAAAAAACTTCAACACTATGACCTTAATCTTTGAAATGTCTTATAGTAAGTTCAGATTTATAGATGAGAAAAATTTATAGATGATCTCCTTCTCTGTCTGTCCCTGGTTTTAAAAGAGAACCAAGGCCATAAGTCAATAAGAAGGAGAAATTATTCTGATCATGCAGCCTAATTAACAGTTTAATAGAAGTAGAACTAACATGGGTGATCAGGGCAGGCTGTAGGCTGGTAAGAGCTGAAATATGCCTTTTCTTTGTCCTGTGCTTGAGACTGGGGGAAAAGGAAAATAAAAACTGGAGGGATTTCTTTCAAATAGATATTAGAATTAGAATGGGGACAGCTCGAGTGTTTGAGATGCAAATACAGAATTGCAGTCCATATGCTTAAAGATTGCTAATCAGGGGGCGTCTGGGTGGGTGGCTCAGCAGGTTAAACCTCTGCCTTCCACTCAGGTCATGATCTCAGGTTCCTGTGATGAGTCCCACACTGGGCTCTCTGCTGAGCAGGGAGCCTGCTTCCCCCTCTCTCTCTGCCTGCATGTCTGCTTACTTGTGATCTCTCTCTCTCTCTCTCTAATGAATAAATAAAATCTTTAAAAAAAAAAAAAAGTTATGGATGAAGAGGAAAAAGGCAAGGTTTAGTGGTGGAAGCTTCAGAGTTAACTAAACTCAGCCACTTAGCTTTGTGACCTCAGGCAAGCCAGGTAATCTGAGATCCCTGAAGATTGATTCCCTCATAGTTAAAATGAGGGTAGTAGGGGCACCTGGGTGGCTCAGTGGGTTAAAATCTCTGCCTTCAGCTCAGGTCATGATCCCAGGGTCCTGGGATCGAGCCCCATATGGGGCTCTCTGCTAGGCAGGGAGCCTGCTTCCCTTCCTCTCTCTGCCTCTCTCTGCCTACTTGTGATCTCTCTCTGTCAAATAAATAAATAAAATCTTTTAAAAAAAAAAATGAGGGTAGTAATACTATTGAACATCTCAAAGGGTCATTATGAACATTAAGACTAAGGTATGTTGTAGCACTTCCCTGGCACAGAGAGGGCACTGAATATATGATAACTATTATGATGTTGTTGTTGCTGTTATTGTTTTTCTTTAGCTCTTCTTACCACTGGTAGAAATAAGCAGTATATGTAGATTCTCCTGGCATGTCTGAGACCTAAAGATGGAAAAGAAGAATAGAGAAATGAAAATAGTAAGAGAACATGGAAGGGAAGGAAGACTAATGAGGAGTAGTAGAATACAAGTAAATGCCATAGTGTTCCAGAATATTAACCCACTTTGCAGTTGGTAATAATAATTTTATTTTTCTTCAGGATCATCAGTTGGACTGTTAGGCTACTAATTTAAATATGTTTATTTTGTTGGAAGGTGTTCTTATACGTGGTCAACTCTAGACCGATACCTTATTTATGACTTGTAGGTATCTGAACCAGAAAGGAGCTGATAATTTATTACCAACTATGGAGAAAGAGGGGTTTAGCCAATTTGGGTTGTTTAGCAAAGGAACAATTGTTTGCAATTGGTGTGTATTTATCCTCGCCTCCCATGTGATATTTGCCTCCATTAAGGAATTGATAATAGCCCTAGCCTGTATTCTAGTTAAGAAGAAAATGGGACTTAGATGTTTGGCCTAGTTTTCCTGCCCTGATTACATTGCCAATATTATACTGTAGATAAAAGTTTGGAGTCTACAACGTTCAAAATGAAGCAATATTTTTTAAGTTTGTTTAAATATCTTTTCTCTTTTTTCTTGTTTTTTTCTTTTCTTCTTTTCAAGATTAACATCTGGTCCTGAGAACACACTTTTCCACTATGTTGCCTTAGAAACTGTGCAAGGGATCTTTATTACTCCGACCCATGAAGAGGTGGCACAGCTAAGTGGTTCTATCCACCCTCAACTAATAAAGAATTTCCATCAGTGTTGTCTCTCCATTCGTGCAATTTTCCAAAAGACATTGGTAGAAGAGGTATAAATATAGTTTTGTCAATTTTGTTTACAGATCTCTAAATATTCTCTCTAAAAGCTCTTTAATCAGTATGTCCAACAATGACAGTTTTTATTTTAATTTTTTTTAGCAGTCACCCAGTCTAATTAGAGTATACAATCTAACTTGAGGGCCAAAAGGATTATACTCACAATATTTAACTTAAAAGCTTTGTTTCATAATAACTGATTTTAATGCCCTGGAATACTATTCCAAAAAATGGTGGACCTGTGTTTTTTTCTATGGCAAAGTAGAATGTGGTAGTTTATAATTTAAATTGGCCTCTATATTTATTATCTGCGAGTCAGCCATTGCTCGGACAGTAGTATCTACCAGTTGTTAAGTCTGATAATTCTTTAAGTATTCTGTCAGTAGTATAAGGTGTTTTGTAACATAATAGGGTAAGGTACAGCGATAGACACAATACTGTTGCAAATCTTTTAGCCACTTGATTTATTTCTTGCTTGCTTTTTAATCCAGGATGAAGTTTCATTTAATATTTTACCTCTGCATAAGTAATAATGTTATATGTAATTAAAAAATCAACTAGATTATCTTAATGGCAAGGAAAAGTATGTGTTGATTTCTTGAAAGGGATAAACATACAGAAGTTTATTTGTCAGTGGTCAAACATCGCAGAGCCAAAACCAAAAAACAAAACACCCTTCTGAAGATGATTGAAACGTATATAGCAATATGTGTGTTAGGAATGCTAAATTTGAAAAAAAAAATTAAAAAGAAGAATGCTAAAATTGGGGGGACTTGGGTGGCTGGCTCAGTCAGTTAAGCGTCTGCCTTCAGCTGAGGTCATGACCTTGGGGTCCTGGGATCGAGCCTCACATTGGGCTCCCTGCTCAGCAGGAAGTCTGCTTCTCTCTCTCCCTCTGCTGCTCCCCCTCCTTTTGCTCTCACTCTGTCTGTCTCTCTCTCTCTCTCTCAAAAGAAAAAAAAAATGTTAAAATTGTGAAGAACTTGGGTTTAAACGTAGAAGAATATTGGGCTGGGAATGAGGAATTTTATACTGAGCCTGGATTCTTCCTATTTCCTCAGCTATAAAGTAAGTGGCCTGAATTATGTCTTATTAGAATTCATTTAGCAATAAAATTCTGTGTTTTGTAGGATTTTTAAAAATTTTCTTTCTTTCTTTCTTGAGAGAGAGCACACAAACTGGGGGTGGGGTACCAGGAGAAGGAGAGAGAGAATCTTAAGCAGGCTCTTAAGATCATGGTCATCTTCTTCCATGGAGGGGCATTGAAAGAACAATCTAAATATACTCTAATGAAGCTATTTATTACCCTGGGGCAGTGGTTCTCCACACATGACTCTTGGTCTGTCAACCCAGGGCTATTGGAAGCCTTAATTTAGGCCAGGATGTTAAAAGCCAAAAAGTCAGGATGTTGTGTCCTCAGGTTCCTTTTTTTTTTTTTTTTTTTTTTTTTTAATTAAAGATTTTATTTATTTGTCAGAGAGAGAGAGAGCACAAGCAGGGGGAGAGGCAGAAAGGGAAAGAGAAGCAGACTCCCTGCTGAGCAAGGAGCCCAGTGTAGGACTTTATCCCAGAACCCTGGAATCATGACCTGAGCCAAAGGCAGACGCTTAACCGACTGAGCCACCCAGGTGTCCCTGTCCTCAGGCTTCTAAAGTGTCCCCTGTTTATCACCACCTTTTCCTCCAGCCCACATCTGACTAACTGCCTACTTTATCAAAGTCTGTATTCTCAAGGGGAAGACTTATGAACTAGCAAGTAGTTACAATATGTCAGGTAGGTAAGTTTCAAGAGGAATAGTAAGATAGGATAGTATTTGAACAAGGACCTGATGAAGTGAAGAAGGAAGCACGTTAAGTAGCCGGCTGGAGGCAGGGCTTCCAGACAGGGAAAACAAATTCGAGTGCAAAGCTGCAGAAGTAGGAGTGACTGAGAATGCTCGAGCTGGAGGGGAGGAGAGTGCTAGGAGTTGACATGGCAAAGGTTAGCAGGGCCAGATCGCGCATGGCCTGATAGATTGAAGGGCTTTGGGGTTTGTTCTGAAGGAGATGGGAAGCTCTTGGGACAGTTCTGGGTAGAGGAAGGACAGGATCCTACATTTTTGAAAGGATCACTCAGGCTACTACTGTATGAGGAACAAGCGCTGTAGGGTAGAGGGTGGAAGCAGAGACCAGTCAGGAGGCTATGGAACTTCTCAAAGCAAAGAATGATAGTGGTTTCTGGATTCTGGAGGGTGAGCAAAAATGATTTGTTGACGGATTAGATAAGGGTTTTGAGAGAAAGATAAGAATCCAGAGTCACTCCACTAAGTTTTAGCCTTATAAAAAGTCTTTTTAATCCAAATGACTCATTGTTTTGCTAATAATTTAATCAACGGGTAACTTAAAGGGGATGCACGAAAGGAAGAGACATACTGTTTTAAGTATATGTGTTTTCATTTTATTACAGAATCATCTATGAATTTAGTAACCTACTCACTTTTAATCTATTTATTAAGCATCTCCTTATGTACTAGCCTCTGCTGCTTCAAAACACACAAAGATGAACACCATTTGGTCTCTGGCCTGGAAAAAGCATATAATCTACTGGGGAAGACAGACCTACAAACTACTAACGTAATTAATGTAAAGACTAATAATACAGGGCTACAAACAAATGTTTTCTGGGAGACTTTAAGGACACTGTATCCATGAAATCTCTTTTAGGAGACGGTATTTAAACTAAGTATGAGGAAGAATAGAAATTTTCCCACAGACCAGAACAATGTCATTCCAGGCACTTAAGTAGCCAATTCAAATCTGTATGGGAAAACATTTTAAAGTAACATTAGTAATACCAGTTAATAATAATACATATTAATTTACAGAAAAAGAAGGCACTAAATCGTGGAGATCATTCAAGTTCTACAAATTCTGTATCTTCTCTTAACCCTGTGAAAGAACATGGTGTGTTGTTTGAGTGCTCACCTGAAAAGTGGACGGATCAGAGAAAAGCACCACCAGTTATGGCCTACTGGGTAGTAGGGTAAGTGGGGGAAGAAAAGGATTTGAAAGGGAAGTAAAATGTTAAAAAATTGAAAGAAAAATGGTAAAAGAGAAAAGCATTTTAAAATGTAGGCATGGAATTATTAATCTAACTGTAATATATATTTTTAGGCAAGTATGTATGTATGTGTGTATGTATGTAATCTCTACACACAGTGTGGAACTCATGAATGACTCCAAGATCAACTTTCATGCTCTTCTAACTGAGCCAGCCAGGTGCCCCTCTAACAACTATAATATTTTAATACATTTTAGAATTTTTATTTTATTTACTAAGTATCTCCTTTAAATTCCTCTCAAGTCTTTCTCTTCTTACTTTTTCGTTTTTAAAATTTACTTTTAGATTCAAGAATAATTCACATACAGTGTTCTATTATTATATTGTACAGTCTCAGCTGTACAATATAATGATTCTGCAATTCTATAGATTACTCCTTAAGTGCATTCCTTAACCCTACCACATATTTCACCTATTCCCACCACCCACCTTCCCTCTAGTAACCACCAGTTTGTTCTCTGTATTTAAGAATCTGGCTTTGGGTTTGTCTCTTTTTCTTTGTTTTGCTTCTTAATGTCTACATGTGAGTGAAATTGTGTGGTATTTGTCTTTCTCGGACTGCCAAGGCTTTTTTCTATTAAAATAAAAGGCTGATTCAGTACCCTTATAACATTATCGTAGTGATACACTAAAAGATAAGGACTCCACAATTTTAATGCTATTGCTTTCCTTCCGTCCCTCCTGCCCTCTTTTCTTCCCTGTCTCCTTGCTTTACCTCTTCCTCTCCTTCCCCCCACCCCAGTCTACCAACTACAAGAGGCTGCCTGACCGTAGCCCTTGCCCACCTCTTTCCGCCTTTTGTCATTTCCGTCTCCATCCACTGTGCACAGCCACACTGGCATCCGTTGAATCTTATTCCTACAGTCCCTGTGTGAAATGTTCAGCTTCTTAACTTTGGGTGTCTGGTTCCTTGATATTCAGATCAGTGCTAGCCTCAAAAAGAGAATCCAGAATCTCTTTCCTGCATTAAAGTGGCTACTATTATTATTTTCTTGTTTGTTTATGGTCTTTCTCCCCTTCACTAGGAAGTTAGGCTTTATGAGGTCAGGAATTGGATCTGTCTTGTCCATCACTGGTAACTGCAACAGCACCTGGCACATAGTCACTTGATAAATACATCACAATTTAATAAATGGAGTTGTGCTTGACAAAATATGGTGGTGGGAGGCATACATAAGGCAAACATAAAGTCATAGTCATTGCATTCATGGTCCTATACTCACCAGAAAAAATAAGAAATATGCTCAGACATGTATGTATTTCTGGATAGAGTTTTTTTAGATAGATTGAATAAATGAGTTGATACAACCAAATGCTATGGGAGTTCTGAGGAAGGGATAAAAATCTACATTGGGATTATGTAGGAAGGCTTATAGATTCCATTTGATCTGGTTTGAAAATGAATTAGATTTGGATAGAACATTCTAGGAAAAGGATGGGATGAACAAAGACTGAAACAAGGGAAATCATAAGGCAGGGCAGTTAAGTAGACTGATTTGCCAGGATGGTAAGGGAGTGACAGAGGCAAAGATAAAATGGAAGATCAGGTAGGAAAGCTAAGTTAGGGCCACTGTAGAGAGCCTTCAATTCCTTACTAAGGAATTTAATTTTGAGGGAAATGTTGAGGCACTGAAGGTTCTTTGAATTGGGTTAAAGAATTGGTGGAGGAAAGGACAGAGTTAGGTGAGACCAATGTTACTAGATACCTACCATGCAGTACTGAACTATATAACAAACGTTATCCAAAGCAGTAATCCTGTGTGTTGGTCCATGAGATTTAGAATCATCAGAGTCACTTATTAAAATCAAGAGATGCCTTTGGCCCACCCCAGACCTGCCAACAGAATCTAAGGTAGTGGTAAGCTCTTTGTGATTGTGATGTGTACCCAACCAAGCTTGGAAGGAACATCAGCACAAGTTCAAGTCTGTGTAGTGTGATCAGAGCTGTGCTATTGGAAGATTGAGCTGGGAGCAGCAAAGTGTCCCTGGTGTGGACAGAGAGAAAATAGAGATAAAAACAGTTAGGCATACATACAGGTGTATAGCAGAGCCTTAACTACATTCACAATTGGACTAGGAAGAATCAAGAGGTATTGAATTATAATGCAGATCTATATAGAATACAGGAATTTAAGGAAGTCAGATAAAATATACCTGATTTAAACTGTCTGATTTATCTATACTATTACTGACTAAATATATAAAAATTTTAACTCTTTAAAAAAATTAAATAAAGTCTTAGTGGTATTTCCAGTTAAGTATTATCTACAAAAAGAACAATCATAAAATGTTTTGTTGTTGTTGTTTTGTTTTGTTTTGTTTTAAGATTTTATTTATTTGTTTGAGAGAGAGGTAGTGACAGAGAGCACAAAGCGAGGAGGAGTAGGAGAAGCAGGCTCCCGGCTCAGCAGGGAGCTCAGTGAGGGACTCGATCCCAGGACCCTGGGAGTGTGACCTGTGAGCCAAAGGCAGACACTTAACTGACTGGGCCCTCATATAATGTTTTAATAATAATTAACATTTAGAAAGTAAATGACCATGTTTAATAGCTATTGTACTTAATGATGGTAACACATTTGGCTTTATTTTAATAATAATGACTAAATTTAATATTTTAAAACTAAGGTATATGGTAATATATATATTGATAAAATAGGCTATTTTGCTCTGGAAAAATAAAAACAATTGACCTAAGGCATTATTTATTTAAAAATAAATCTAACTGTATTTCCCCTTACTATAGATTTAGATTAGTGGCTTTTATTTCACTATGAATTCTGTCAGAAAGTAAAATAAAATAAAATAAATTGAAAGGTTGGAGTTTTTTGAATTTCTGAAATGAGCGTGTTCTTTTCCTCTACAGGAGACTCTTTCTTCATCCCAAACTTCAAGAACTTTATGTCTGTTTTCATGATTCAGTCACAGAAATTGCCATAGAAATGGCTTTTAAATTGTTCTTTGGATTAACCTTGTAGCTGTGTTTTCTTGATGCATGGCAACTGTGCACAGAACATTGAACGGTATTAGAATTGCTGACACACATATACAAGAAGATATGGGTTAGCCTCTCTTAACTGTTCAGTTTTGAAGATAATATTGTTAAATATTGAGATGATATGCTCTTGGATTTGATGCACTAATCTTATGTCATATTGTGAGACTTGAAGAGATTGTTATTTCCATTTTGGTATATAATGTTAATTTATTGACTAGTTTGAAATAATGTGAAGTGTTTTATATAAAATTAATAGAGGACATATTTATCTTGAAAGAATATGCAATTCATACGTTGCATATTATTTTCAAGACTAATAATGATATCTGGTAAAAGAATCACAAAATCGGGAGGATGTGATCAGGTCCTCTAACTAATTAGTGCTGGGACCGTGAGCAAGTTTTTGTACCTCTCTGAGTTCAGAATTTTCATTACAAATGAGATGACTGTATTGAGACCTCTGAAGTCCCTCTTAAGTAAAATGTGCAGTTTTTTTTTCTTTTTGCCTACTGCTCAGTACCTAAATTTGTCATGTCCAAGTACTGATTCCTTATTACATCAAATACTTTGCTTTAGTTTAACTGTTTTAGTAGATACCTCACCATGGGATAAAAGAACTGAGGACTGAAAATTAAACTTATTTTTCTATTTATTTGATTTTGTGTACTCTTTCGGGTCAGCTCTGTTTTGGCTAGGATATAGTTTTCAAACTATTTGTACATAAAATTTTATTATTTTTCTTTTTATTGAGATATATTCAGGTATGCACACACATTTTATATAGTTCTTGAATTTCAGGACAGCTCTATGTAAATCTTTTTTAAAAACCTGATCATGTTAAAAACACTGAAAAAGTTGGGTGAAAGAAATCCTACGGTGACTTCTGTTAAATACTAATTTTTGCCTTATAAATATGGTTTGTTATGTAGTGGGTTTTCCCAAAGGAAATTAGGTTAATGAACAATAGTTTACTTGACCCTTAGTAGAGAATCAAAACTAATAGGATAAGAATTTTCTTTGGCTATGAGAATTTGGTGGATTGAGAAAGAAGGAAAAACATAACAAATACTGTATTTTTTAAAATTTTATTTACTTATTTGACACAGAGAGAGAGGTCACAAGTAGGCAGAGCAGCAGGCAGAGATAGAGGGGGAAGCAGGCTCCCCGCTGAGCAGAGAGCCCAATTCGGGCCTCCATCCGAGGACGCTGAGATCATGACCCGAGCCGAGGGCAGAGGCTTAACCCACTGAGCCATCCAGGCACCCCTGTATTTTTAATTAACATTTACCTAGTGGATCGTCCTGAAGTCTCAGATGCCCCCAAGACTACAATACTGGGTTTTTTTCTTTTTCAGGACTTAAGCTTTAGAAGGGGAATTATGCCAACACATCTAAAGTTAGTCTCTACTGCCTCCTCAGACACCTGGAACATGAGCCCTCGGGGTTAGAACTAACTGTAAAATGCAGTGATTGCACCCTTTGAAGCATTTGGTCTTCGAAGAAACACTGTTACCTCTGTATAATCATCTTAAGAGATTTTCACCCAGGTATTTAAAATGCAAACCACTGTATTTGTCCTGTTAGTGATTTGTGGGCCTTAACTCTAGCATTTAAATCAGAGAAACAAACTTCGGTTCTTGAAATGTACAAAACAGCTTGAAATATCCTCAGTTTAAGATCACAATATTGGTCAGAATGGTAGATAGACTCTCAACACTGCCTTAGCTCTGCTTGCTACATATATGGGCAATAAGGCACTTTGTTTAAAAGTATTTATTAAATGTCTTAAATTTCTTAACATGTCCCCCGAAACACCATTAGCTATTTTCAGTACGAAGATTTATTAATAAATGTAACTGTTAGTTACCTCAGATTTTCAAACAGACTGAACGAAAACTGGGGTTTTTATTACAAGGGACTTTTTTTGTTTCAATTAATGAAATTTTGGTCTTTTGAACCACTTTCCTGGTGTCAAAACATCTTGAGACCACCACTCAATAACAAAAATAAAAAGACAAAATAGACTACTTGTCTTAATAATAGAAAATCATTTGCTATACCGTAGATACATACTTTAATGTCCATGTTGCAGAGATGTTGCATTTTTTTGAGACATTGAATTTTTAAGAAATAAAACCAAACATTGTGGTTATCTCTAAATGGATATTGAAGTAAGCATTGTAGCTAAACCTAGCTGCCCATTTTTCCAAATATGTTCAGATTCACCTCTGAAAGATCAATTTAATTTTTAGCCAATGAGTGCCTATCTGCCACTTTATTAAATAAAAGGGGACAACATGACAGTGTAAATACCCCAGAGGTGTGCTTTAGCTGATATAGAAATATTCTTAAGTTGAATTTTATTAGCATTCTGTAAATGTTCCCTTTTACCAGACTATAAATGCAAAAGATTATAGAACTATCATTTTTTGAAATATCAAATACTGTTTTATCACCATCATACATCTTTTAGCTGCCCCCCCCAAAATTACATTTTAGATTCTGCACCTTCCACCCTTCCCCCCTCCCTCTCCTTTCTTTAGTGTTCTTTAGTTTGTTTCTTTTTGTCAGGTTAGAGAACTGTACTTAGCAAGGGAGAGTTTCTTATTTGTGCCAAGGAACTGTTGATGGTGATGCATACTGGCAAGATAGTAAATTTGCAGTGCCTGATTTTTATATTTCTGACACAAATGAGAAAAGTCATAAAACCAATTTACTAGGTTTGTCTGCTTTGAACATTCTTCACAATAATATTGTGAATAATTATTTGTTTTCTGTATAAGTTCCCTCTAAATTGTGCACATATCATGTGCTATGAAAGTGTTATTTACTCCTACTACCACCTACTACTACCATTTATTATTATTATATATCCATTGGTTAAAAACCAAGGTATCAGCTAAATCATACTTGCTACTGTACAAAATGTTGGAAAGAAGCTGAGAAAAATATTCAACACTAAACACTTTTGAGAACAAGGATGTATACTTTGGATATTTTAAAATACATTATTAAATGTTACTAAAACTTTATACACTAAACTATGTGAAAATAATTTAATTTTATAGAGTTGTATTTCTATATTCTATATAATTGAAGCTATTTTTATATTGATAGTCTTTAATAAAGATGGTTTGGAGGTTTACTTGCAGTTATGTTGTCTTTTCATGCATTCATCCAACAAATAATTGACTTTCTACTCCGTGCCAAGCTCTGTTCTGGATGCAGGGATAAAGCAGTGAACAAAACAGCTAAAAATTCTGGCCTTCGTGGACCCGATGTTCCCATGGGAAAGGCAGGCCACTAATAAGACAAAAAAGTAAAATATATTGATAAAAGCTAAAGAAAAAAAGTGAAGGAAGAAAATAGGATATGAAGTGTGAGAAATAGGGTAGCCAGGGAGCAGGTTGCTAAGATGACCCTAGACCTGAACGGAGAGAGAAAACTAACCATGCTGATTTCTAAGGAAACCAGAATGAACAACTCAAAGGTTCTGAGACTCTCTACTTTTAATATCAACATATAAATCACCAGAATTTTTTTTTGTTTCCTAAATCAGTAAATAAAATGCAAATACAGCTAGTTAAATAATTTTAGCTCCATGTATCAAAAAGAGCTGGTCCATAGCTTTTAAGCCTAAAAAAAAAAAAATCTACATTTTTAAGTACTTTAACTTTTTTCACATTTGCTGTCTTCTATGGAAGAATAGATGTCAGAAATAAGCTTGAGAATATCATAAAGCAATATGCTATAAACACTGTCAATGATAAGAGTCAAAAACATCTCCCTGGAGAGCAACAGAACACTTGCTTTTTCTGTCTGAGATGCATATGATCCCTGTGACCAGAGATGTTCCTTTGACCTCTCTTGGCACCTTAAAAAGAGTCTTGCCTGGAGTGTGACTCAAGTATTCCCTCTGCCCCCTTAAATTTCTCCCTGTATGCTTGTTAATACTTCAAATTCCCTTAGAGGAGACTGAAACCTTTCATTATTCATATTTCTTGCAGAAAAAACCATCACTTCTTGAATTTGCAATGTATTTCACAAAGGATTTTGAAGTCCGTACAATGAAAAGACTTTAAATCTTTTAAGCCTAGGAATAATGATTAATGCAATTGCTTCAGAAAGATTAACCTGTCAGCAGCATGTAAAATGGAGAGAGATTTGGCTGAAAACCCCGCTAAGAGTCAAATAAGCTGCTATGGACAGGAAGATAGCACTAAACATGTAGGACTTGCTAACTCGTTTTATATGAGGTAATCAAAATATAAACAGAATTTCCCACTCTGGAATCCTGGCCTTAATGTGTGGTTTTGTACTTGTGACAAGTTGCATCAAAAGTGTAAAAATGGGGGCACCTGGGTCGCTTGGTGGGTTAAGCCTCTGCCTTCAGCTTGGGTCAGGATCTCAGGGTCCTGGGATGGAGCCCCAAGTCGGGCTCTCTGCTCAGCAGGGAGCCTGCTTCCTCCTCCCCCTCTGCCTGTCTCTTCTGCCTACTTGTGATCGCTCTGTCAAATAAATAAAACCTCCTAAAAAAAAAAGTGTAAAAACACACTTAAGATTAATAAAGAAAAAACTAGAACCCTAAGTTCCAAAAAATAATTCAACTTACGGTTTGTAGATGTGTTTCAAGAGTGCAGATCCTAAAGAGTAAGAGAGGATAAAATAGAATCTCTATTTATTAGAAACCATCAAGCAAGATATAAAAAGAAATCAGGAATATATTATATGCTACCACTGAAGGATCTCCAGGATGTACAAACTGAAAAGAAGCAAGTTGAAAATAGAGCAAGACATTAGATGCAGGCTAGATGTACATCACATCTACTGTGGTTTGTTTTGTTTGTTTTGTTTTTTTTGTTTGCCCAGAATCAGACCTGAATCTGATAAGCTTCCAGATTAGTTCTCAAACTGGTATGGGTATAGATATCAAGTACAGATGTCACCAAGACCTCTTCTGAAACACCATGGGATAAAAACTTTTCTTAATAATACTGAGACACTAATTGCCTATTTCACTCTCATTCTTTCACGGCACAGTGGAGTTTTCCAGTGGAGTTTACCACATGATGTGTGGTATTGCAGTAGAGTGGGGACAAAAGCAGTCATGTAAATCCAGCTGTCTTCTATTAAGTTAGATATTAAATAGATTTTCAAAAACACACACAAAAAAAGGCTATTCTCATTTTTTTGTTTTGAAAGATGGTTACTTTTTAAAATGCTATTTATATTATGGGTTATTTCAAGTAAACTGATATTTTAAAATTTTCCGTTTCAGTTTCTCAACAGTATCAATACTTTTAAAACAGAAACAGCTTCCTTGTGACCCTAGTTTTTTAAGAGTGAAAAGGGGTCTTAAAAAGGTTGTGAAGCACTGTTCTAGAACAGGTCATTGGTTCTCAGCCTTGCACATTAGAATCCCTAAGCCCAAGCACTAGTTAAAACAGCATATCCCTGTCCCCTTTGGTTAGTCTTGAAAACCTCCGCTCCAGATAAAACAATTTGAATAAAATACAGAAGAAAGAGGAACATGTTAAATTAAGCTACTGGGGTGCTATGAGCAAAAGCAGACTGTAAACATGACTGGATAAACAATCCCTGCCTAATTAAAGGAGCAGAAATCGAATGGATTTGTATGAGAAAATGGAAGGATAACCCTAGGAACTAAAGCTAAACTTGGCTAACCCACGTGGTTGGTTAACTACTCTATTACAGTTTTGGCTCCTAAATATCCTGTTTACTGGACTAGCTCTCGAGGCTCCTTCCTGCACCTCTGCGATTCAGTCCCCACGGCCCGCCTGCCTGTCGACCCTGCGGGCAGCAGGGAAAGCCCACATCGCTGTTTATCATGGCAGAAATCGGCGCGGAGGAGCCACGTGTCGGGAGTCACGTGGCTGGTGCCAGAGGCGGGAGGCGGTTGGAGGCGCCTGCGCAGCTCCGGGAACCCGGGCCCTGCACGCAGATATCCCGGCATCCTGAGCGCTGCTTTCCCGCCAGGAGGACGCCGAGGCGGTTTTCTGCTTGCTTTTCGTCGTCCTTCTCAGGCTTGTTTTGCCACAGCTGCTGCCTGTTTTTAACCTCCATCACCCCACCATGCAGCGTGAACCTCCGAAGAAGAAGCAAGAAAAGAAGTCGGAAAAGCGGCTCTTTGACCCCGCATCGTTCGGGAAGGACCTGCTGGCAGGCGGGGTCGCAGCGGCTGTGTCCAAGACCGCGGTGGCCCCCATCGAGCGGGTGAAGCTGCTGCTGCAGGTGCAGGCGTCTTCCAAGCAGATCAGTGCCGAGACGCAGTACAAAGGCATGGTGGACTGCCTGGTGCGGATTCCCCGAGAGCAAGGTGCGTACCGGCGGCTACGGTGCCAGCCTTACCCGTTCTAGGTCGGCGTCCCAGAAGAGGGGGTGGAGCGAGAGGGGATGGACTGCACCGCAGCCGCGTCGGTCTGTGAGGAGTTTCTTTCTTCTCCGTTGAGAAGTCAGTGTCTTAACCGGTCTTAAGAGGCTACACTTCCCCGAGCCGAGGCCTGCCACGTGGTCAGTCCTGAGTAGGAGCGGGCACCAGATTCTCTTGTTTCTCCTCAACATCAGGATTTACACCTTGGTGCAGTTGTGCCTGCCTCGGAAGGAAAGTGGTTCACCTCCCAGGATCGAGGGAGATGCCATTAGGTAATTTGCTTTCTGTTAACAGGTGCTTTAAGGTGCTTACGTTTTTGTTGAAATAGTACTTTTAAGAGAAGTACCCCAAATACGGAAGCCTCGGAGCCTCCCAGTACTCTAGTTCCTACTCAGTGGAAGAGGTTCTGTTTATTCTTGAGAACTACTGAAGACCAGGGCGGAACCTAAAGAGGGGCGTTCACCCCTGCACAAATTTGTGGAGGACCCCCCAAAACTCAAAAAGACAAATGATATAAATCAAAATGCGAAAAGTCCAAAGTGAACAAAATATCAAAATTTTAAAGACAGTAGTATTTTGCATCAGCCCCGCATTAATTAAAATTTTCGTATGTTTTCATTGTGGAGAGTTTTTCCAGTATTATTGAAATGATTTCAAAGAAAAAATAATGAAAGTGCTTTGTTAACCATTAAATACCCTCCTGTTACAGAATGGCTCCTAAGTTAGCTAAGTAGGTAAGAGGATAAATTTAACAACAATTTTCTATAATTGACCCATGTAGTTGTATTCAGTTGAAAACTCTATATAAACTTTAAAAAGGAAATAGGTCTATTTATTGTGTATTCTGAATGAGAAGTGAAGTGGTTTCAACTCCAGTGCCATCCTTTTCTTCCACTCCTAAATCAATGGTTGCTCTTCCATGAGAAAAGCATTCTTTCCCTAGGGATGTACTTACAACTCCTCTTGAGCTGTTGAGTGTAGTATTTAGGGTGGAGTGTAAATTTTTTTTTAAGATTTTATTTATTTGAGAGCAAGAGCAAGAGCACAAGCAGGGGGAATGACAGGCAGAGGGAGAAGCAGGCTTCCTGCTGAGCAAGGGGCTGGATGTAGGACCCTATTCCAGGACCCTGGATATCATGACTTGAGCCAGAGGCAGACACTTAATGGACTTAGCCACCCAGGTGCCCCTGAGTGTAACTTTTAAGGCATCCTCTAAGCCATAGAGGATGCCCATCCGGGGAGCTGAGCTCAGATCTTTCATTGTGCTTCACATTTCTCCACTCCCGTTTGTTTTATCAGAGTAAGCTTCCCATTTCCCTCAGGGTTTTTAAATGAAAAGTGGGAACCTATCTCTTCTTGGCTGACATTCTAAGACCTCTTCAGAGAAGTAAGGGACTCTTATTAGCTAATCTGGTTTAAATATTTAGTAAGGTAAAGTTAAATATCCTGCTCAGATTGTGCTGATCAGCACTAACTTATTTTATATTTTGAGTGTTTTAAATGATATTTAAACCTATACATATTCAATATGGCTCTTGTAAATTGAAATCATTTTGAATAGTATTCCAGTCCCTGTTTTCTTTACCTTCCAATGAGATGATTATAGCCAGAACTTTAAGATGTTTTCTTTTCTTCTAGACCAGGCTTTGTGCTAAGAGATTAGAATTCACAACAGGGATAATATTGCCATCTAGGGGTCTATTTTACAATCTTGTAGGGAATTTTTTGTTTAGCACAAAGATAGAAGGTTGTAATCCCTAATTCCAATGATGTAAAAGGCAAAAGCCAGGGGTGATAAACATCTTGCTGCTGTACATGGCCATCTTACACAACAAACATTTATTCTACAACCTGAATGACTCAGTTCTCCACTGGACATTCTTGTAGCAGTAAAACCTGTTTATGATTTTCTAAGCCTAGAACCTAACTCTGATTTGCTTATAAACACAAACTATCTGGAACATTGTTTCCATGTTCACTGATTCCAAAAATGCAGTTGCCATGTGAGTAGAGGGAATATTGTACTTTGTTTTATTAAGAAGTGTACTAAGGGGCACCTGGGTGGCTCAGTTGGTGAAGTGTCTGACTCTTCATTTTGACTCAGGTCATGATTTCAGGCTCTGTGCAGGGGTCTGTACCAGGTGGGCATGGAGCCTGCTTAAGATTCTCTCTCTCCCACTTCCTCTGCCCTCCTCCCCCACCCAATAAAAAAATTATACTGAGAATTGTTCACTATTGGGAAAACTCACCAATTCTTCTTTCACATTTGGTTACCACTTTACTCTTGAATTCATGATGGTTGCACATTTATATACACAAATATATTTATTAAGCCCTCTAAAAGAAATGTAAATATATCTTAAGTATAACATTCATTATTAAGTAGAAGCAAACATTTGCCTGTTTTGTCTATGGTGTGGTCATACTTCACCAATTTACTAATTAAAATACCTATTTTATTTAAAATGTCTTTAGTTTTTCTTCCTATGTAGTAGAGAGGGCATTATATGGATTCGTAAAAAATTGTTGAAGAGGTCACAGTCTTTGAATTCTGTTCTAGATAGTAAAGGAAGTATTGTAAAATATGTATTCTATATAGAGGACTTGAGTCTGGTAAGTTTGAGAATCACTGTGGTAAATCACTGGAACTTTATTAGGCAATCAAGTTCTGAAATTGTTATTTTCTGGAATTTACTTTCTGTCGCTTTTTTGAAAATCAAGACACATCCTCATCTCAAATGTTCTGAAGTTTCTTTTGTGTTTCATGTTTGCTCTAATTTTACTGATAAATTTTCTTCAGACAACATGAAATGAACCTGAGGGAATGAACTCATTAGGCACAAGTAGTTGCTCTCAAACTGTCTTCTTATCTTATCTCTGCTTTGTTTGTACCCCAAAGACAGATCTCATCATTTTAAAGCTTTGAACTTTGCATTAAACATCTCTTTGGGTACTTTTCATACTTCTTATAAGATTTCTTTGGCTTATAAAAGTTTCTGGATTTAACTTGGCTGATGGTATTCTTAAAGATTTATTCTATTCTTTAGTTCGTTGTAGGACCTTCCAACTTTGTGTGCATTTAATTTCTATTTAAACCGTTATTATAGAAATAAAGCATGTTTATTATAGAAAGTTAGAAATATAAAGAAGTACAGAGTAAAACAAATGACTACTAAAATGACCACAGTTAACATTTTGGTGTCTATGCAATAATTTTTCACTGGGCACAATATGCATATATGAAAACATATTCTAAATTAAAATAATTGTTTTACTTAATATATTGTAAACCTAATCTTTTAAAGATCTGATCTATGCAGTTCATTTTTAAGCACCTACCAGAACTCTTTTCTCTTTTAGGAGTTTCTGACCATCCATAAGGTTTTTATATCTTGAAAACAGTGTTTTGGGGTATGCAAAGAAAATATTAGACATTCACTTTAAATAAAATGGGAAAATAAACTTTATGATACTTGGTATATGAGTTGGCACTGGCACGTGAGCTGGGCCAAATGTGAATTATATAGCCGTGGAAACTAAGGCATTCTGGAAAAAAATATGAATTATACACCGGAGAGGGGATGACAGGTATCCTTCCTCAATTATTATATAATAAACATAGTTTATGTTTGCTCAATTGGATTTATAGAGACAATACTATTTGAATATTTGAAATTATCCAGAAGACTATTTGAAATATAGCTTTATGTATACTGTTCTTAAGAATGAACATTATCCTAAGTGTGCCTTGAGATATATAATAAATGATGGTATGAAAACATCATGATTAGTAAGATAACTAAAAAGATTGTTTAATTGTTCTAATGAATGCTAAGTTAGGCTCTGATATCTCCTAGCCAGAAGTTTTTCCCAACCATCATGTCTAAGTAGCTTTTCCTCCTTCCTCCATCTCCATATAGTATTTTTGTTCTTACAGCCACTTGACATATTTATTTATTCGTTGTCTGTCTCCCTGGTCCTTCTCCCTCAAAATATAAACTCCATAAGACCATAAAATTTATTCCTAATGCTATCCCCAGCAAGTCTGCTACATACTGGATATCAAATAAGAGGTTTTTAAGTGAAAAATCTTTATTTCATCCTTTAATTTCTCTTTTGGATATATTTTACAAATGTGCACAATAGAGTAGTGTATAGTGGAAAATGTATATAAGGATAAAATTAAAAGGTTTTTTTTTTTAGGATTTTATTATTTGAGAGCAAGCATAAGCAGTGGGGTGGGGAGAGGGCAGAGAAAGAGGGAGAAGCAGGCCTGCCTACTGAGCAGGAAGCCCATCACGAGACTTGATCCCAGGACCTGAGCAGAAAGCAGAGGCTTAACCAACTGAGCCTCCCAAGTCCCCCAAAAGAGTAGTTCGTAACCTAACACTGTAGCCTTCAGGGAATCCATAAATTCTTTGAAATATATGCAAAAGTATTTTATGTGTGTGAGATTATATTTTTTCAGATATAGCCCATTAAGACAAATCAGTTTTCCTGTTATACTTCTAGGGATTTATTTGTTTCTAGATTTTCATTGACACATTGACATTTGTTTTGATGAATTTTTTAGGGTTTTTTTTTCATGCAAATTTGCTAAAAAGAATATGTGCTTCAGCCAACTCTAGCAAACCCCTTGACTCATAAATCCAGCATCCTGTCATGGTCTTGTGTTAGTTTTCAGATGACTTTGTCATCAAAATCTTCCCTTGTATTTAATTCATTAGCCAAAGTTACAAATCTTTTTAATGCTTTATATATGACACTTGTTTCTTTTACAGATTTAGTTTACAGACACTTGTTTCTTTTACAGATTTTGTTATTTGAGAGACAGAAAGAGAAAGCGAGCATGCTTGGTAGGGAGGAGCAGAGTGAGAAAGTAAATCTCAGACTCTCTGTGGAGCATGGAGCCTGATGTGGGGGCTGGATCTTACAACCCTAACCCTAAGATTATGACCTGAGCTAAAATCAAGAGTCAGATGCTTAACTGACAGAGCCACCCCTGTACCCCATATGGCACTATTTTTGTGAAATAAATACTAATTTAGACTGTAATCATAATTATAGAATTATTACTAATAACTCATAATCTAAAGCCCATAATATCTCAGTAACATTCAGCTGAGTGAGCCATTTCCAAAATGACTATAAATATTTTAAAGTCATGTATAAAATGGAAATTGTAATATCTTTTCATAACATGGCACTTTTTCTAAATTGTTTATATTTTTTTAACAAATGATTTTTTCTTCAACTTAAATCCCATTTGATCATGTTGGCAATTTTCCAGGCAATATGTTCTTTTTCATAC
The DNA here is from genome assembly GCF_009829155.1 of Mustela erminea. Lineage (NCBI taxonomy): Eukaryota > Metazoa > Chordata > Mammalia > Carnivora > Mustelidae > Mustela > Mustela erminea. Next base: position 83,015,518 of record NC_045615.1, read on the forward strand.
TTTTAAAATTGACATTGTTCTCTGCCAGTAATCTGTTGTTGTGTTACTATAAACCATGGTCTAGAAAATCCTATCATTCTTCAGTATCATTTACACAGTCATATTTTATTCTCTGTATTTCTGTTTTGGAGGTCTAACCTGTTAGAAAATACAAATGTTTTCTTAAATGTTTTCATTAACAAGAAAGAACTTAAAAATCACTAAAAATACCTCCAAAAATAGATTCACCAATCTCCCTCAATAATTCAATGTGGCCAAAACTAGCAAGAAATATTCTTCTATAATTAGCTTACATTTCTCATGTTTTTATTTTGCTTTCATTAAAGAAAAAGAGTTGACCTTTCTTAGTACAGAAAACATTCACTTGATCAAAGTATATATGGAAAAGTATTGTAGATAAGGGACTAAATTATTGAGCCAGATTGCTTGGGTTTGAATTCCAGAGCTACAATTTTCTAAGTGACCTTAGGCAAGTAACTTAACTTCTGTCTGCCTTAGAAGTTCTGTTTTAACTCATTCCCCCATCTTTAAAATGGAGAGATGAATAATACCTTCCTCATAGGAGATTATAAAGATTAAATTAATAAGAAGTTCCTAGAATTTAGTATTGTCATTTTTGTTAACATTGCCTCAAAAGTTTTATAATAATCCATTTCCTTTTTTTTTTTAAAGATCTTTATTTACCACGCTTTCATAATCTTAAAACTTTTTAGGATTTATTTCTTCAGAAACCCAAACCTGGAATAGAGTTTTGTTACTAGACACAAGACCTGACTAAATCCTGGTTGGCTATTTATTAACCATGTCTGTAGACAGTCTTTAAACTTTTAAAATTTCAGTTTGTGCATGTATAATATGGGTAGTATAGGAGAACCTACTTCGTAAGCATAACGTAGTGATTAAATGAAATATACAACCTTTGGCTGGTGCCTGGCACATACTAAACACTCAGGAAATGGTAGCACCTAGCGTTACATGTTCCATGTCCTAGTAAAAACTGAATCAGTTGTGAGTACTGAGATTATTTCTTGGCTATTAAATATGCTCCTTAATTATCTTTGTGCAAGGGCACCTGGCTCAGTGGGTTAAAGCCTCTGTCTTTGGTTCAGGTCATGATCCCAGGGTCCTAGATAGAGCCTCTCATTGGGCTCTCTGCTCAGCAGGGAGCCTGCTTCCCCCTCTCTCTCTGTCTGCCTTTCTGCCTACTTGTGATCTCTGTCAAATAAACAAATAAAATCTTTAAAAAAATTATTTTTTTCAATTGCTTTACATGCAGTTTGGGATTCACAGAGATTCTGTGTTCTTCCCCCCAAAAATTATTTGTTAAATAAAACTTTCAGTTTCTGAGCATCAGCCCAGTCAACTGAGATTATTTTCCTTTGAATTTTTATCATCAGAAGACTGATTCTGGGTATTCTCCAAGTTGGGACTAGAGTAGCCAGATCAAACCATTGGATAATTTGCAGTATAGTAGAAATAACTATGGCTGCTGAGGAGATAGCCTATTGTATTCTAGAGCAGCTCAATTATAAAGATTATAAAGGTAGCTCTGAATTATAGGGGTAACACAATGACTGAATTTTAAGGATTGGTCAATCCATGGAGATTTGAAGTGGGAAGATTATTGACCTGAAAAGTTTTCTTCAGTCTCTCCATCAGGCCTCTGGAGAATGCCTTGAATTGTAAATTGATCTCTTTTCTGGCTAGGTTCCAGAAGGTAAAGGTAAGTATACTTTAGACTCCATTTTGTGGGGTGGGGGGACAGGGGTAAAGGGAGAGAGAGAAGCTTAAGCAGGCTCTACACCCAGCACAGAGCCCCATGCGCAGCTCAATCTTAGATCATAACCTGAGCCAAAATCAAGAATCAGATGCTGAACTGACTGAGCCACCCAGGCACCCCCACTTTAGATTCTTAATGCTTTCTCATTCTCCTAAGTATATATACAAACCAATTTTGTTTTAACCATATAAACTGCATATCCTGATTTGGAAATGAGAGTAAGGATTACTAGCTTTAGCAAGCTCTGTTTTTCTACCTAGTAAAAAGCCTTATATTCAAATGATGAGTCCATAGACTCTAAGGTATTTAAGGCTTTTTACTGGAAATTAACAAAATTGAAATGGGGTACATGGAGTTAACACTGCCTTTTTTCTTCAGTGGATTCACATGTAGACTTAATTTTTTCTCATGAGAAAGAGTAAGTTTTAGATAGTTCAAATAACTAATTTGTTAAAACTATGGGAATTTTTAAAATGATAATACAAGTTTGTATTTAATGTGTTTTTTTGATAGGTTTCTTCAGTTTTTGGCGTGGCAATTTGGCCAATGTTATCCGATATTTTCCAACACAAGCTCTTAATTTTGCGTTTAAGGACAAATACAAACAACTTTTCATGTCTGGAGTTAATAAAGAAAAGCAGGTAAGTACATTTTAATATCTATTATTTTCTAAGGAATAGTTGAATTTGCCTTAGCCTATGATGTTTTATTTGGGAGGAGGTGCTGAATGGTGGAAGGAATAATAATGAAAACATATACATGTTATAATCACTATTCTTCTATACTAGGAGAGCTCCAAAAAAGCAGTCAACAGATCTGTATTCCTATATATCTGAGGTAATTAATTTCCTAAAGAAGTATATTGTTTCATTTTTATGACTAAGGCTCTATTTACATGAGATTAAGTGCATAGGAATATCAAATCAAACAACAGAAAAGCAACAAATTGAAGTTGGAGGATTCTTTTTTTTTTTTTATTGAAAAGGTACTTTCTTTTCAAGGTAGTCACTCCCTTGATTACAGAATTTCAATTTCAAAATTTCCTGTTTGTGTGAACTATATATCATTTGTTTGGATTTCTATTTGTTTTGTTGCTTCCATACACACTATACCACTTACTTTACTCTTAAGGTTGTCCTTTTACCCTTATAAAGTCTCTCTTCCCCTTTTTCCTTTCTCTTTCCCCCAGCAAGCCAACCAAACAATTGAGCTTTCCTAGGAGGTTTTTTTTTTTTTATAAAAGCAGCTATTTGTGGAACATTCCTTTGTTGCTGCCTTTTAAAATTTCTTTTCATATCCCTTATTCCCATTTTTTCACAATTTATATTTCTTTTTTTGTTTTTTAAGATAGATCTGTTTATTCATTTATTTATTTATTTATTTTGAGAGAGAGAAGACAACACAAGCAGGAGGAGCAGCAGGCAGAATGAGAGGGAGAAGCAGGTTTCCTGCTGAGCAAGGAGCCTGAGGATCCTTGGATCCCAGGATCCTAGGATCACGATGACCTGAACCGAAGGCAGACCCTTAACCAACTGAGCCACCCAGGTGTCCCTCACCATTTATATTCATTAACAAATGTTTAATTAATAATTTGCACTGTCTATTTTGGAGTGGAATTCTCTGTGTCAAATAAATAAATAAAATCTTTAAAAAAAAAGTGATTGATCTACCACAATGAGATATCATTGCCCACACATCAGAATGGCTAAAATAGTGACAATACCAAATGTTGGTGAGGATGTAGAGAAGCTAGATTATTCTCTCTTTCTTTCTTTTTTTTTTGTGTGTGTGTGTGTGTGATTTTATTTATTTATTTTTTAAACTGTTTCAAGATTCACTGTTTATATATTAATGGTGAAAATGTAAAATGATAATTGCCACTCTAGAAAAGAGGATGAGAGTTTCTTATAAACTAAATGTGTGCTTACTATACAGCCCAGCAGTTATACTTTTGGGCATTATCCCAGAGAATGAGAACTTACATTCACAGAAAAACCAGTGTGCACAGTGTTTGTAGAAGCTTATTTTATAATAGGCCCAAATCTGGAAATAACCCAGATATCTTCCAACAAGTGAATGGTTAAATTATGGTGCATTTTACCATGGAATACTTTTCAGCAATAAAGAGGAACAAATTTTTGATAAGACAAATATTGTATGATCCCACTTAGATGTCTAGAACAGGCAAATTCACAGAGACAAAAAGTAGAGTAAGAGGCTAAGAGGAAGAAAGACTGGGAGTTTTATTTAATGGGTACAGGGTTTCTATTTGGGATGATGAGGTTTGGAAGTAGAGAGTAGTGATGTGTTGGTTCTTTTTAAATTATTTTATTTCATTATTTGAGAGAGAGTACAAACGGGGGAGGAGCAGAGGGACAAGAAGACTTCCCATGAATGGGCATCCCAACTCGGGGCTCCATCCCAGAGATCCAATATCATAACCTGAGCCAATGTCGGGCGCTTAACTGACTGAACCACCCAGGCACCCCAAGAAGAGTAATAATTTTATGTTATTGTGAATGTACTTATTATCACTGAATTATACACTTAAAAATAGCTAAAGTCAGGGGCACTTGGGTGGCTCAGTGGGTTAAATGCCTGACTCCTAGTTTTGGCTCAGGTCCTGATTTCAGGGTCCTAAGGTAGAGCCCCAGGTTGGGCTCCATGTTCAGCAGGGAGTCTGCTTGAGATTTTCTCTCTTCCTCTCACCTTGCCCCTTCCCCTGCATGGTTTTTCTCTCAAATAAATAAATAATTTTTTTAAAGATTAAAATGCTAAGTTTTATGTATATTTTATAAATTTTTTTTAAAGATTTTATTTATTTATTTGACAGACAGAGATCACAAGTAGGCAGAGAGCCAGGCAGAGAGAGAGGGAGAAGCACTCCCTGCTGAGCAGAGAGCCTGATGTGGGACTCGATCCCAGGACTCTGGGATCATGACCTGAGCCGAAGGCAGAGGCTTTAACCCACTGAGCCACCCAGGTGCCCCTATTTTATAATTTAAAAAGAACAAACTTGTTAATGTGTAGCAACTTTGGAAGCTAAGTGAAAAAAAACTCAATCTCAAAATTTGCTTTCTTATTTCATTTATATAACATTCTTGAAATGTTAAAATCATTGAGATAAAAATAATGTAGTGGTTGCCAGAAGAGAGGGAGGTGGTTATGGCTGTAAAAGGGTAGCATCGAGAGATCTTTTATCACGGAACTATTGACTGTGGCAGTGGTCACATGAATCTGCATATGTGATAAAATTGCATATATTTAAACACACACAGAACAAATAGACGTAAAATTAGTGAAATCTGAATAAGTTTTTATCAGTGTTGATTTCCTCTACTATAGTTATGCTAGATATTAGGGGAAGTTAGTTGAAGGGTTTATAGACTCTCTCTGTATCACTTCTTAGGACACATGTGAATCTGCAATTACTTAAAAATAAGAAGTTTTTAAAAAATAACCATGGTTGGGGGGTGTCTGGTGGTTCAGTCAGTTAAGCATCAGACTCTTAATCTTGGCTCAAGTCCTGATCTCAAAGTTGTAAATTCAAGCTCCATGTTGGGTTCCACGTCCAGCTCCATTATTACTTTAAATAATAATAACAACAACCACCATGATGGGAGCTATATGCCTACTATATACCGTTTCACTGAATTTTCACCTCATTCTTTGAGGTAGTTATTTTTATCTTAGATGTAAAGCTAAGGAAAGCAAGACTCAAGAGGTGAGAGCACTTGTCCAAACCATTTGTTCAGGTCTTTCTAACTCCCAGACTTAGATCCTTCAACTGGACTCTTTCTCTGTCAACTGAGGTGACTACACTGAGTGAAACTTAGCTGAGCCTGGGCACAAAATGTTTCTCTGCCCCCTTTTAGTAGCTTCCAATATAACCCTTGACAGGGAAGACTAGAACTTCTTCTAGCTCTTTCCTGCCCAGACAAACTTTGTAAGAAACAATTTCGCTTCTAGAGCATTTGTTCTTCAGTGCATCATTGAGTCCATTAACTTGATTATCTATTTGTCTACAAAATAAACGAGATTATTTTCCTCCAAAACCCTCAGATTCTTTCAACCTCCTCTCCCCCCCGACTCTTCTCTTTGCCCTCTCCTTTTATGATATAGTAATATCTGAAATTAAAATAATTGAAACTCTCATTTCTACTGATGTACCACCTCCTTTGGGTCTGTTTTATTTTCAAGCAAAATTTTGAAGGGATAGATTTTTTTTGTTATACGAACACTTGCAAGATTATGATTCAACATAGATACTTCCTTTCTCCTTCTCCTTGTTCCCTTCAGTCTTTCCTCCTCCCCTCTTCCTTTCTTTGGTCAGAAAGTTGGCCATATTACTTACACATGTTCTGCCTGCCTTTGTCATTTTTTCCAAAGCCCCACTTCCACTGTCAGAAGTGTCATAGTTTGAGTAATAAATTATATGATAATCCACCCAGAAAGTCATTGATCTGCCTTCCCAGGATCCATGAATGTTTAAAGAATACCTTAAACCATTAAAAGTGTGTTTATACATACATGGTTTTTATTGGAAGAGGATCTATTGATTGCAACAGTCTCAAGACTGAGACCTAAAAATAGTTATTTAATACATTTTCCATTTCTGTCCTTACTGCTAATTGGCATAGAATTTTAGAGTTAAATTCCCAATAAACAGGCTTTGGTCCAACTCATTTTTTCTACCAGGTTACAGATTATCTACTAGATTATGGATTAGCTATCCTGGGGTCAGATGTAATCTCCTGATCTAATTATCTCTGAGTGATTATGAAACATGTCTACCCATAAAAACCTAGGAGTTTCACTGAAAAGGATGCATGATAGTCTGAGGACAATAGGTGAGATTATCAGTACCTCATTTATTGAACGCATTACCATTACTTTTGGGCAAGGCCCATAACTTGTTTTGTAAAATAAACAGATGAATTAAGAATCTTGGCTTCAAAAAAGTGCAAACAACCAAAATGTCCAAGAACTGATGAATGGGCAAATAACATGTGGTAACTTCATATAATGGAATTTTATTTGGCAATTAAAAAAGGGGGGTGCCTGGGTGGCTCAGTCAGTTAAGCGGCTGCCCTTGGGCTCAGGTCATGATCCCAGCGTCCTGGGAATCGAGCCCTGCATTGAAGAGCCTGCCTCTCTCTCTCCCTCTACCTCTGCCTGCCGCTCTGCCTACTTGAGCTCTCTCTCTCTCTCTGTCAAATAAAAAAATAAAATCTTTTTTTAAAAATGAAATGCTAATACCTGCTGCCACATGGATGAACCTTGAAAATATTATGTGAAAAGAAAGAAGTCAGTCACAAAAGACTACATACTGTGTTATTCCATATGTACGAAATGTCCATAATAGGCAAATCTATAGGGACAATAAGTTGCTTAATGGTTACCTCAGACTCAGGGGCATGGGGAGGATGTGGAGTGACTTCTGGTCACTCTGTTGGGTATAGGGCTTTTTGCGGGGAGCTAATGAAAATGTTTTGAAACTGATAATGGTTGAGCAATATGAAAATATTAACAATCCATTGGATTGTATGGCAAATTTACATTGGTAAATTGTATGGTGTATAAATACATCTCAGTAAAACAAATAATAATAATCCTGACTCTAAGAAATTTATGGTCTGCATGAGGTAAGATAAGACATGTATATAAATACTTGTAAATTGAAAGTAGGAAGTGATTGTAAATACTATTTAAATTGAGAATCTAGAACTTGTTGACATATTCTACATATTGGTCAGAGGATTCATTTCTAATTCTCTTGAGAGCTGAACTATTTATGGAAAGAGATGATTACATATAGATTTGGGTAGGTTTAGAGATCAGAGGTTTTATGGAAGAAGTTGAATTTGAATTAGAGTATAAATTAGTAATTTTTTGTTTAAAAAGTTAGGAAAGTCCTTCTAGACCAAGAGAAAATTGAGAGTTCCAAAGCTATCTGAGACTTAAAACTATTGTTAGAAATAAAGGCCAGAGCATAAAGCAAGAAACTGAACTTGATTAGAATATTATTCATTTTAAGGTATTTTAAATGGTTACGGTGGCCTTATACCCTAGATTTTCTATAACCACTCCAATTCAAATATTCTTCTCCAGTAAGCTCTAGATGTTGAAAAGCAGTTTATTGGACCAAGCAGGGCACATTTAAAATATTTATGAAAAAGAACCTCAACAATCAATGTGAACCAGTAGATCCATAAGGCCTAAGTTACACGCTGCTCAACTATATTATAAATGATTTCTGCTAATTTTCATGTTAGCAGCTGAAAATACTATATTTTTTGAGCTATTAAATTTTGAGCTGCTTAAATATCTAATAAAATTGCAAAGTAAAATTATAGCATTATGAAGTATTATTGCCCCATACCAAAAAAAAAAAAAAAAAGGTTCAACTAAAGCCTCCATAGATCCCTGACATTTTAACCATAATACGAGTATTAACAAAAAGTTTATATAGTCTAAAGAGATGATTATCATATGTGGCCTTATTTGCTAATTTGGACTACTTTTGCTACAGATAATTAAAATATGTTGGAATTTCTTTATATCAGCACTTAAACTGTATCTCCCAGACTGCCTGGAAAGAAACAAAGGCTTCATGGACATGAAAGGAAATATTTTGGATACTATGATATACATTATTACAGACGTTTACTTTAAAAGAACAGTTTATAAATCTGACTTTTTAACCTTCATAAAAATAAGAATTTTAAACAGATTCTACAGTTTAATAACCACTTTTTAATTAATGTGTTTCAGTTCTGGAGGTGGTTTTTGGCAAACTTGGCTTCTGGTGGAGCTGCTGGAGCAACATCCTTATGTGTAGTTTATCCGCTAGACTTTGCCCGAACCCGATTAGGTGCTGATATTGGAAAAGGTACAAGTTTTTCAAAAATACTAACTCTCCCTTCTTTGTGTTTTGAGTGAAGCATTATTTATTGTACAGTTTGCTATGATGACAGCATGAAATACGTTTTAAAAATCTTACCTTCAACTAAATGGTAAAGTCTTGAGACTAAAGATTACTACTTTTTTCTTTTCCCTCGAAAGAAGGAAGGGGAAGGCCAGCACTGTGATTCAAGAGAGCAAATGCAAAGACTTCTTTTAACTCACTTCCAGTTTTTTCCCAGAGAGCCACCTCTTATATCTCTCCCTGAACTTATTCCTGTTTCAACTATGGCTCTTCTCTAGGTTACATATACAGCTCTTATCCTAGAGATTCCCTTTGCCTCTCACCTTACTTATTTTATGTATCACATCTTTCTGTGTTGTTGTTATACTCTTGTTTTGGTAGATTATGCTCTTTAATAGCTTTCTGAGATTTTTGAGAAGAGTGTATAGGAGATACATTAAGATATTACATGTCTTAAAAATATCTGTTTTACCCTTTTACTTAATATTTGGCCATATGTAAAATTATACTTTAAAGTTACTTTGTTTCACAATTTTGAAAGCATTTCTCTGGATTCTTGTTTCTAATATTGCTCTTAAGAAAGTGATCTCCTGGGGTGCCTGGGTGGCTGAGAGGGTGGGTTAAGCCTCTGTCTTTGGCTCAGATCATGGTCTCAGGGACCTGGGATCAAGCCGTGTTGGGCTCTCTGCTCAGTGGGGAATCTGTTTTGCCCTCCCTCTCTGCCTGCCTCAATGCCTACTTGTGATCTCTCTCTCTCTCTGTCAGATAAATAAAATCTTAAAAAAAAAAAAAAAAGATCTTCTAATTGCTAATTCTTTTGTAGGTGACTTTTTCCTTTTTAATTACCTTATGTCCCTGATGATCTTGACATTTCACAATGGTATATCTTGTGAGGCTTTTTCAGCAATTGTGGAAGTAGCTCAATTGGCCCATTTCAGTCTGGAGCCTTGTGTTCAGTTCTGAGGATGGCAGAGGAGTAAGTCACTTGGCAGCTCAAGGATGAGGTTTTGAGCATCCAGATGCTACTTTGTTTTCAGTTTGTTTCACTTTAATCACTTGTTTAAGATTTTATTTATTTATTTGACAGACAGAGATCACAAGTAGGCAGAGGGGCAGGCAGAGAGAGAGGGGAAAGCAGGTTCCTTGCTAAGCAGGGAGCCCAATGTGGGGCTTGATCCCAGGACCCTGAAATCATGACCTGAGCTGAAAGCAGAGGCTTAACCCACTGAGCCACCCAGGGGGCCTCGAAAGAGCAATACTTAGTTCTTCTAATTTTTAAGTCTTTCTGAGGGGGGAAGCTTGCTTTTCTCTCTGCAAGAACATAGGTTTCAGTTTTTTCTGCTCTGAGTGAGTTACTACTCCTCCTTCTCCTTTCCATTTTGCTAAAATTTGTGGTTTTCATTCTCTGCCATGTACTGTTCTTGCCTGTATGGCTTTAAACCTGTTTTGTTCTTTTATTACCATTTTAGTGGAATTTCCTAAGAAAGCAGAGATTTATTCAACAAATACTTACTGAGTCCCTGCTGGGACCAAGGCCTGCCTCAGATATAAGATGAGAGACATACACATAGACACCCCATATAAAACATGGAGCTCGGGGCACCTGGGTGGCCCAGTGGATTAAACCTCTGCCTTTGGCTCAGGTCATGATCTCAGGGTCCTGGGATCGAGCCCCGCATTGGGCTCCCTGCTTGGCGAAGAGCCTGCTTTTCCCCTCTCTCTCTGCCTTCCTCTCTGCCTACTTGTGATCTTTCTATCTCTCTCTGTCAAATCAATAAGTAAATAAATCTTTAAAAATATTTTTAAAAAACATGGAGCTCATGGCTTGGGTACTTTATGATCTAGGGGAAGACACAAGTAATGAAAAAACGAATGAATGGCCAAATATACTGTCATTTAGCAATAAATGACATACAAAAATATTTAGGAGCAGGGAGTGACATCAGTTTTAGATAAGTTGGTTAGAAAAAAATGCCTCAGAAGTCGTAGCAGTTTGAGCAAAGATGAAAATAATGAGTTCCATCTAACATGTTCAACTGGCTGTTCAAATTTTCTTGTTATTGTTAAGAAAGTAACAAAAATTCCTGTGTCTTGTTTTTAGTTCTGTAGTTTTCTGTCAGAATTGGGAGAATTTAGTTTATTTTGAAGACTATATTTTATATACAATATTTTTAAAGTATTATCAAGGAGTTCTAGGTGAAGGGAAGATAAAATTAAAACCAGCAAACACTATTAAAATATAATAACTCATCTAAAATGTTAATGATTCTTAAAGTTGGTAGTTTTTTTAAATTTTTAATATTTTATTAACATATAATGTATTATTAGCCCCAGGGGTACATGTCTGTGAATCGCCAGGTTTACACACTTAACAGCACTTACCATAGCAGATACCCTCCTCAATGTCCATAACTGGTAGTTTTTAACTTTGTCTTTTTACTGTGTCTGTCTTTCGCCTTTCAACTGAAGCAAGTCATAGAATTTTTCACTCCCAAGTATTTTCTGAATTCCAATCAGTAGCTTCTGGTATTTTTATTGAAATGTTTTAAGCCAGGCAAATTGCTTGAATTAGATTGTTTTTATAAGCGATTAATATTTTCAGTTAAAATCTTTTAAGATATTTTTGAAACCTTAATTCTCTTTAAGGAAATGGGAGGATTTTGATTTGTGTCCATTTTTATTAGAAAAATTTCTAAATGGCAGTTTAAGAAGGTATTTTAAATCGGTAAGATTAATTTACTTTGATTAAAGTGTTTATCTGATATATAATGTATATAATGTTGCTAATACATTTCAAATGGTTTTATTTTAGGTCCTGAAGAGCGACAATTCAAGGGTTTAGGTGACTGTATTATAAAAATAGCAAAATCAGACGGAATTGTTGGTTTGTACCAAGGGTTTGGTGTTTCAGTTCAGGGTATCATTGTGTACCGAGCCTCCTATTTTGGAGCATATGACACAGTTAAGGTAATTTGGGGATTTAACTGGCATATACTAAATACATGGTTTGTTTCTTTTTATTGTCTTAACAAGTAGTTTGTTCAGCTATGAACTTTTGTTTTTAATTTTAGAAAACAAAATAAATTATGAAATAAGAAACATTATAGAATATCTTCAATTGTGACTTTGCCATAACCTTATTGAATTATAATTCTATTATGGATCTGACTTTAGATATAAAGCATAAACACAAACATTAAGTTTTTGTGCTGTTTGCCACTGACAGACTCACTATACATCATGTTGCAAATAGGAAATGTGCTAATTAATTAGCCTTACATCATAATTAAATAAAATCTTTAGCATATAGAAAAGCATCTTCTAACAGTTTTTCTGATTTTACATTCACTTCATTATCACTTTCTTACATGAGGATAATCAGCTTACCATCTCATCATTTTAAAAAGTAGGCAAGGCATAACTAATTAGTTAAATGTAATAAATGCTTCTAGAGCTCAGTTATCAGTTGGGTTTATTAGATTCTATATTGTATTCTCCAGGTTGTTCTGCAATTTGCCTTTTTATTTCAGATTTTAACATATTTCCATAAAGTAGGAAAGAGGAAAATTATAATAAAATTTTGAGTTACTACTTAGTTCTACGAACTTTGTTAAATACTTCCTAGCAATATCCTAGGATAGCTTTTAATATCCATTTTAAAGGTAACCTAGGAATAGTTAAGTAATTTGTGCTAAGTGGCAAACAAAAATCCCATGCTCACAGTCTCTTACAAAAGGAAGCAGGGAAATTAATATTAGTGTTATTTACTAGATAAGATTAAAACTTGAGGGAAATTTATATGTTTTACATATTGTCTTGGCCTTCCCTCATAAGTATGAATGTAATTATAGATTATTTTTATTGTGGTCTCGGCATGTTATTTTCAGTTTCTTGTGTATTTTTTAGACAGATTAATGGAAATTAACAAGTTCTTATGTATGTTTATTTAGTCATGGAAGATTTTATGTATGCCCTTCCTCTGTTTTTCTTTATTATCACCTGTAGTAGTTATGAAATTTAGAAGTGTTTCTTCACTAGCTTAGAGCTTTAAAGATATTTATTAAATACCTGTTAATGATAATATCAGGCATTATTTAATTATTTTTCAACTCTGAGGAAGAGCTAAGAACTTGTTTGGTCACTGACAGCTATTTCCCTTACTGTTTGCCATTAATAACAAATCTCTGGTAATAGCAAGTATGCTTTCTTTTTTCCGATGTGCTTTTAAAGTAAAGCCATGTGTGGCATATTTCTTTCTTATTGATCTCCTGATACTATTTTAATCTTTCCATATTAAATCCAACTGTGTTTTATTGCATTTTAAGTATAATAGAACCCTCTTGCATTATAGGAGTTATCCTTTGACTTAAGAATTTAAGACATTTTGGAAATTTAGATGGTTACTTGACATGTTGATTTCTTTTCTAGGGCTTATTACCAAAACCAAAGGAAACCCCATTTCTTGTCTCCTTTTTCATTGCTCAAGTTGTGACCACATGCTCTGGAATTCTTTCTTATCCCTTTGACACAGTTAGAAGACGCATGATGATGCAGGTATTTTATATTATTTGTGAGTTTAATTGAATTTTCCAGTATTCTTTATATTCAAGTATAATTTATTCAAATTTTAGAGAAATTCTGGCTGAAAGGCAGGTCATCTGTTTTATTTACTTAAATAAATGTGTGCTGTGCTCTGTCTTATATCCTTTCCTATCCCAAAGCAGCCATCATCCAGCAAAACTTTCTTCTTCTATTATCAGAATAGAAATGCCCTCCACTCCTGTAACATATTGTTTGAAAGGTGGAGGAGGGTGTCAGGGATGGGAAGAGTATGTCTATCCTAAATGAATATTAGGCTAAGTAGATCAAACCCTGTCACAAGCCACTGCCATATGTTGTTATTAGTTGTAATATATTTTAACAAAAGTAAATAATTTTTAATTCCAAGGATGAAAACTTGTTTAAAATTCTTTGTGTTCTGAATATAAATCTCTGGGGTGCCTGGCTGGTAGCTGGTTAAGTGTCCGACTCTTTGTTTCTGCTTAGTTATTGATCTCAGGGTCATGAGCTTGAGCTCTGTGTTGAGCTTAAGACTCTCCCTCCCTCTTCCTCTGCCCCTCCTCCCTGCTCTTTCTCTCTCAAATAAATAAATAAAATCTTTAAAAATAAATACATATAAATCTCCAAATCAAAATTTTGATACATTCAGTCTTCATTGATGTTATTTGTTACATTCATTTATTCAGCAAATATTTAAGTGCCTAATATATGCTAAGTTATGACAACCCAAATAAAAATAAGGTGGAACCTGCTTCCAAATCAATAGCATAGCACTAAATGCATATGGTTAATGGTTTAAAAAGAAATGTGCAGGGGCACCTGCGTGGCTCAGTGGGTTAAACCTCTGCCTTTGGCTTGGGTCATGATCCCAGGGTCCTGGGTTCGAGCCCCATGACGGGCTTTCTGCTCAGCAGGGAGCCTGCTTCCCGCTCTCTCTCTGCCTACTTGTGATTTCTCTATCAAATAAATAAATAAAATCTTAAAAAAAAATACGCATAAGTCCCAGGAACACAACAGAAGGATACCTAAATGCTTAAAGTGATCAGATGTAGCCCCTTGGAGAGCTAAATCTCTATAAATAGATTTTTTCTTTAGACAATGAGAGGATATTCTAAGCAGAGGGGAAAAAACATACGTAGATGTACAGTTTGAGTAGCAGATGATAGGGTTCATGAGGGCAATTGAAAATAAAAATAATGAGGCCAGAAAGCTAGAATAGTAATATAATGCTTATTGTGTTCCAGATATTGTCCTAAGCATTTTGCACTTTAACTCATTTAATTCTCAAAACAATGCTATGAGGTGTAGTTACTATCATTATCCTCATCCTCATTTTATGTCTGCAAATTGGTCCTGGAGAACCCTGTAGGCCACATGAAAAGGTAAAGCATACCTATTATATTATTCACTTATAGACTGTTTTTAAAGTTACTCCTTTTATATGTGTGTTTCCTCTTGATCTATATCTAGCTCTAGTTTAATACATTGAAAAACCTTTTTAAATAGAAAATTAATTTGCATACAGACTGGCTTAGGTGAATGGTATTGTATTGATGTTATATTTTCTGATTTTGTTAACTATACTTTGGGTTTGCAAGAAAATAATCTTAATTTTAGAAAATGCACACAGAAGTATTTAAAGGTAAGGAACATGATAGTCTGTAACTTACTATCAAAATAATTCAGAAAAAAATTGTGAGTGTATGGGGTTTTAGATACATGTGTATATTACAACAGAGACTGGGTGGCTTCAGCAACAGAAATTTTTTTTCTCACAGTTCTGGAGGCTAGAAGTCTGAGTCAAGGTGTCCAGCAGGGTTGATTTCTTCTGATGGCTTTTCTCCTTGGCTTGTAAATAGCTTTCTCCTTGTGTCTTCCATGGTCCTTTTTTTTGTTTCTCTTCTTATAAAGATAGCCAAATTGGATTAGGGCCTACCCTAACAAGATTATTTAATCTTAATTACTTTTATAAAGACCCTGTCTGATGAGTAGATAAAGAAGATACGTATACACAGTGGAATATTACACAGCCATCAAAAATGAAATCTTGCTACTTACAACAATGTGAATGGAACTAGAGGGTATTATGCTAAGTGAAATAAGTCAGAGAAAGACAATTTATCATATGATCTCTCTGGTATTTGTAAAAACTGAAACAAGACAGAGGATCATAGGGGAAGAGAGGGAAAAAATGAAACAAGACAAAACCAGAGAGGGAGACAAACCATAGGAGATTCTTAATCCTAGGAAACAAACTAAGGGTTTCTGGAGGGGAGAAGGGGTGAATTATGGGGTAACAGGGTGATGGACATTGGGCAGGGTATGTGTTGTAATGAGCACTGGGTATTATGTAAGGCTGATGAATCATAGACCTGTACCTCTGAAACAAATAATACACTGTAAATACTTACATATATACATACATACATATATATGTGTATATACATATATACCCTGTCTCCAAATATAGTAACATTCTGAGGTGCTGGGGATTGGGACTTCAATATATGAATTCTTGGGGGGATATAATGCAAACCCATAATGGTACTTTAATTTTTCTATTTTCATTTTTTTGTTAAACCCAAGTACAAAAGCTAATCTATATGTACACTCTGAAGTTGTGTATTGTTGCTGTTGTTTACACACAGGTATATAATCTGTGAGTAATACTAGGTTTTTTTCCTCTTTCTTATCAATTCTTGTACCTTCTATTTCCTTTTCTTGCCTTTCTGCACTGGCTGAGACCTATGATTCAATGTTATTGTATTAAAGAAGTAATAACTAACAACCTTTTTGCTAGTCTTAATAGGAATGCCTTCAGAGTTACATCATTTAATGTTAGCTGTCTGGTTTTTGTAGTTGTCCTCTATCAGATTATGACTATTCCTTTCTGTTTTGGGTTACAACAGCTTTTAATCATGAATGGTGATTCTGTATATTTGTTGAGATAATTTTCTGTATCTTGAGATGATTTAATTTTTCTTTTTCCATATGTTAATAAATTACATTTATCTGTTTTCCAAAGCTAAACCAACCATATATGTCTAGTATAAACCCATCTTAGTCATTATGTATTGTATTTTTAGCTGGGTTTGATTGGCTAGTTTTTGTTTAGGAGTTTTGCATTGTTTCAGGGACTTTAGTTTGTAATTATTCTTTGCTGTATTGTCCTAGCCTAATTTTGATATCAAGGTTTTACAAGCCTTATAAAATATATAATGGAGTATTCCACTTTTTCTCTTCTCTAGAATAACTTCTGTAAGATTGGAATTAAATTGAATATTTAGTGAGCTCACATATAAAGCTATCTGGACACATGGTTTTCTATATGAGGATTTTCAACAACTGATTAGATTACTTAAGTGAATTTCATATATTATTCTAATGTTTTATTTTTTTATTCTGTTGGTAAATTATACTTTTTAAGGAACTTGTCCATTTCTTCTGAGTTTTCAAAATAGGCTTCATGAAGTTGTTAATATCATCTTAACCTCTGGATCATCTACAGTGATGATACCTTTGATGATTCTAATAATTTTGGAACATTTTCTTGTTTTTCCTCAGTATTTCTAGAAATTTGTCAGTAAGGTATTTCAAATAACTAACTTTGACCTTGCATGCTTTCTGTTGTATTTATTTCCTATTTCCTTAATTCCATAATTTCTGCTGGCTACTTTCTTTTTTTTCCTTCTTTTTTTTTAAAGATTTTATTTTATTTATTTGACAGACGAGATCACAAGTAGGCAGAGAAGCAGGCAAAGAGAGAGGGGGAAGCAGGCTCCCTGCTTGAGCAGGGAGCCCAATGCGGGGCTCGATCCCAGAACCCTGGGATCATGACCTGAGCTGAAGACAGAGGCTTTAACCCACTGAGCCACCCAGGCACCCCTGCTGTACTTTCTTATTTCTACTTTCTTTTGGTTTAAAAATGTTCAAGTTGCTCATTAATTTTCAGCTTTTCCTTTCTAATATTTCAAAGTCATTAATTTTCTTATAATTTACCACTCAAGCTGCATCTTGCAAATTTATTAAGGAGTTTTATGGTTATTATTAGGTTTTAAATATCTTCTAAGATGTGTTTTTCTTAGTATCTAAACAGTTGATAGTTAACTAGTTATCTTTTTAGCTGTCAGTTTCTCATTTAACTGCAATGTTGTGAGAGGGTAAATAATAGTATGTGATAACCATCTTTTGAAGTTTGTTAAGCCTAATATATGATAAATTTTTAGGTGAAATATGAGTATTCTCATATTTCATATCAGAGAAATATGAGTATTCTTCAACCACTGGGTACTATATTCTATATATGCCCATTAGTGCAGCATACTTATTCAACACAGTGTTAATTTTATGTGTCCTTAGTGCTGAAAAAAATCTACCTTAAGATGAAAGATAGTAAAATAATGACAAACTATTTGTCTTCTTTTGTATAGAGTGGTGAGATGGAACGGCAATATAAAGGAACTTTAGACTGCTTTGTGAAGATATACCAACATGAGGGAATCAGTGCATTTTTTCGTGGTGCCTTCTCCAATATCCTTCGTGGTACAGGGGGTGCTTTGGTGTTGGTACTATATGATAAAATTAAAGAATTCCTTAATATTGATATTGGAGGTAGTTCATCAGGAGATTAAGAAACACATGTATTTAACTTGTTAAACATACAAATTATATAGCTGCCATTTGCGTACGATTTGATAGAGTGTTATTACTGTCAGTATTTTTTAGAATGCTAATTCTACAAAAAAGCATATGCTTTTTCAAGGATTTTATATACTAAAAATCAGATAAATGTGGGTTTCCTTCCTACTTAGACTCAAACCTTAATGAGATATTTGACTTTAAGTAGTATGTGTTATTTCTATTAGTTTAAAATCCTTTTCTTTTGTAATGAAAAATTAAAATGTATAATACTAAAATCTAAGAAATGAAAGTATATTCTTTTTAAATGCTCTTCTCTTAATATAACTGCCTTCTCATCTTTTAAAATCATATGATATGACAAATATTTCTTAAAAGCTTATCAGGAGATGTCATCATATTTATGGGCAGAAGTAAACTTTCTTCTACAACATCTCTATTAAGACAGCTCAGGTATTACTATGTATAGTTTATGTTACCATATACCTGTTATAGATTCTAGATCTGATCATAAAAAATTAATGACTTTTTGACACTATAAACATGTTGGTGGAAAACAAAAGATATAAAATGGTGTGTCTGCTTTTATCTTTAAAATAAAAAAATCTGACTAATGTGAATGTATCTTGGAACAAAAAATATACCTATTAGTTTGTGTGCTATGTATTGATAATAAAGTTTAAAACTATTATAGATGAGCTTTTTTCCTTGATTCTAGCTTCATTAATAAGCAGAGAGTAACAAAATTTTTGCCAGAATTCAGAATTGACTTAAAGACAAAAAACAGTGCTTCCAAGGCTTTATACAAGAGTCTGTCTTGTTTTTTCAGAAATGTTGTAGAAGATAGTACATTTGAAATCCCTAAGATTTTAACATTTTAGTGGGTAAAGGAATGTTAAACTAGAGGGGATAAACTATAGAGAGATTTTTGGAGGCTGTGAATGAACAGAAATGGAGCCAGCTGAACTTCTGGTGCACAGTGGCAAAAGTATAAATATTCATCTGTTTTGGTGAGTTTAACATTGTGTTCTCACAGCAAGGTTTGCTAGGGGGGAAAAAAAAAGACAAAACAAAAATAATATATATCCAATAATTACAATATGGTATGAAAATACCTGATTTCTATTGGTGGGAAAAATCACATACTATTAATACTACTGTAATTTGTGGGGTGCCTGGGTGGCTCAGTCAGTTAAGTGTACAGCTCTTGATTTTGGCACAGGTCATGATCTCGGTTCTGGGATTGAGCCTAGTGTCAGTCTTTACACTGAGTCTGCTTGAGATAGTCTCTCTCTCTCTGCTCCTCCCCCCATTCACAATGTCTCTCAAAATAAATAAAATCTTTTTAAAAATACGACTGTGTTTATTTGTGTTTATATTCAAAATTGAAAGAAATGTTAAATTTTAGTTAAAGGTTAGTTCAAAACAATCCCCATTTAATTCTACCTATGGATCCTTTGGGGGTATGCCTCCCCTGCTCCAAGGTAAAGAACACTTGTCCTAGAACATTGTACTCATTTGTATAATCAAAGTTGGGTCTCTGACTAATCTGTGTTCCCACTGACAGGAAAAGGGAAAAATCACAGGAGGCGGAAGAAATTTTAACCAGGCAAGGTGTGGAAGTTGCACATGTTGAATATACACATTGATGACTTCAGTCACATGGCCATACTTAGTTATAAAGAGGGTGGGAAATATAGTTTGCAGTTCAGCAGCCATGTGTACAAGACAAAATATTAGATTTTGAAAGACTGCTAGTAGTCTTCCACAGTCTCTTAACATTTTGTATCTATTCTCACCGTCCTCTAATCCATTCTAATCCACTGCCACCAGAGTATTTTTTTAAACTCTCAATCTGATCATGTCAGTCTCCATATGTTTCAGTGTTTCTGAGTAAGTTATAGCACTACTTCCTGGCTTGGAGGTCATCAGCATTGGGCAAGGTTGGGGGGCAGTTTTTGCAAGTAACTTAGGAGTCCATATGCCAATTAAGAATGAAAATAGAATTTTAAAGTAGGATTTTATGTATATGTAGCAATTTTGTTTACTTTATGTACAAGTTTAGGGGATTAGCAGAATACAAAATTGCATTGAAATATTCTTGAACTCGTGGTAGTACATGGACATCCTATTTCAATAAAAGCTTTTAAAAAGTTACTTTGAGAGGCATAGTTTTTGTTACATTAAAAATGTGTCTTCAGGGGCGCCTGGGTGGCTCAATGGGTTAAAGCCTCTGCCTTTGGCTCAGGTCATGATCCCAGGGTCCTGGGATCGAGCCCCGCATCAGGCTCTCTGCCCAGCAGGGAGCCTGCTTCCTCCTCTCTCTCTGTCTGCCTCTCTGCCTACTTGTGATCTCTGTCTGTCAAATAAATAAATAAAGTATTAAAAAAATGTGTCTTCATTCTTGAAAAGGTAAATGGCTAGCCTGCAGGATAAATGAAAGACTTCTTATTCTTACTGTGGGATACAGGATCCTTTGTGCTCTAGCTCTAGACTTCAGCTGTGTATCTTATCTGTCCTCCTACGCATTAAAGGCTTACCAGTAACTTCTGATCCCCAAACACAACATGCTTTTTGATGCCTTTGCCGTTGGACCTTATTTTTCAATGTCATTTATCTTTTTTGTACTTTTATTTCCTCTTTGCCCATTAGCTCGCTCCTTTTCATTATCTATCTTGAAAGTTATTTATATTTTAAGGTGTAATTCTAAAGTTGCCTCCTCTGAGCTCTTCCTGTTTCAAAGGATCCCTCCCTTGACAGACCGGTGTCCCATTTCTAGCCCTTCAAACGCAGAAGTTTCTAGACTTCAATGCAAATCTTTACCATAGCATTTATTATGAGGGTGAATTTCCTACTTATCTCACAAGTATTTTTTGTACACTATTTAGTTCAATGCCTTGGCTAGTTTTGAAGTATACAAAAACACATCCTATACACATAATCTTGTAAAGTTCATAATTTAGAGTTTATAATCTAGCAAAATGGACAAAACAAATAACTGGTGGAGAACAGAATGTGGAAAATATAAGAAAGAAAGGTACAAAATGGTAGCAAAGGAAAGAAACAGTTAACTTGAGGCAGTCTTGGGAGGCCTCATGATACCCTTAAACAATATTGAAGGTAAGGTTTTAATAAGGGTGTAAAATTTGAGCTATGTTCCAGAGAAAGACAGTGGCCCAGAAACTTGGTAGAGAAATTTGTCATATTTGAGCAACAGTAAGAGGTCAAGCTGCCTAGGTAAAATAGTTGATGTAGAAAAATGATACGAAATAGAGTTGAAAAAGTAAGTTGCAGGTCAAACTGTGAGAGGCTTTGAATGCCAGAGTGAAGAATTTACACAGTGGAAGAACCATCGCTAATTTTCTGAACAAGTGAATAACAAAGTCAAAGCAATGCTTTAGGAAGACAGGTTGGCACAGTAAATAGGGAAAAGACTGAATGTGGAGAGACCAGGAAGCGAATTACAGCAATAATCCAGTTGAAGTAGAGATTCTGGATCAAATATTTACCGCAAGTATATGAGCTAAATATCTGGCAATGTGGCAGATTGAATTTACACAGATACCCTTCCCCACAAACATAATGAACATATTGGATATGTTGGATATTGGATAAAATATATCCAAAAGAATTTTTTTTAACAAAAATGTCAGCAACAAAGATACTCAAGGCTAGGAATGTTGCTGGGAGCTAATACTGTGTAACATCTCAGAGGATTCAGAAACATCTACAGACCTTAAGAGTAGTTTCAACACCCTCATGTGGATAGGATTATGAACTTGGACCCTGGTAAGGTAAGGGAACTGAAGCTGAATATGTCATGTGTACTAAAAAGCTTGGAAAGAGTGTTTTCATTTTCTTTTTTAAGATTTTATTTATTTACTTGACAGAGACACAGCAAGAGAGGGAACACAACCAGAGGGAGTGGGAGAGGGAGAAGCAGACTTCCCGCTGAGCTGGGAGCCCAGCCTGATGCAGGGCTTGATCCCAGGACCCTGGTATCATGATCCGAGTCAAAGGCAGACGGTTAATGACTGAGCCACCCAGGTGTCCCTTTATTTTTTTTTTTAAGATTTTATTTATTTATTTGACAGAGAGAGATCACAAGTAGGCAGAGAGGCAGGCAGAGAGAGAGGAGGAAGCAGGCTCCCTGCTGAGCAGAGAGCCTGATGCGGGACTCGATCCCAGGACCCTGAGATCATGACCTGAGCCGAAGGCAGCGGCTTAACCCACTGAGCCACCCAGGCTCCCCCCAGGTGTCCCTTTAAAAAATATTTTTTTTAAGAGTTAAGCATATGGCTATTCCCATATGCTTTCTTTTTTGTTTGTTTCAATTTTTATTTAAATTCTAGTTAGTTAAAATATAATGTAATATTAGTTTCAAGAGTAGAATTTAGGGATTCATCACTTACGTATAACAGCCAGTACTTATCACAAGTGCCCTCCTTAATACCCATCACTTATTTAACCCATCCCTCTTCCCACCTCCCCTCCAGCAATCCTGTTTTTTCTCCATTTTAAGGAGCCTTTTTTACGGTTTACTTCTTGTTTATCCCCCCTATGTTCATCTGTTTTGTTTCTTAAATTCCACATATGAGTGAGAGACTCCTATTTTTTTTTTAAAGATTTTTATTATTTGACAGAGATCACAAGTAGGCAGAGAGGCAGGCAGAGAGAGAGGAAGGGAAGCAGGCTCCCTCCTGAGCAGAGAGCCTGATGCGGGGCTCGATCCCAGGACCCTAAGATCATGACCTGAGCCGAAGGCAGAGTCTTTAACCCACTGAGCCACCCAGGTGCCCCGAGACTCCTATTTTTATTTTAAGAAGAAAGACTAGAAAAATGGGCACCAAACCATAGTAAACAAATGGACTGACAACCATCTCAAAGCAGTGAATAGGGAAAAAGTCATCTATGAGAAATCAAAACAACTAGACTTCTGCCAGGACACAGTAGAGTTGACCCTTGAACAAACATGGGAGCTAGTGGGGCCAAGACCCTGCATAGTTAAAAATCCAAGTATAATTTTTGATTTCCCAAAAACGTAATGGCCTGCTGTTGACTAGAATCATTACTGATAACACACTTTTCATATTATATGCTGTAATCTTACAATAAAGCTAGAGAAAAAAAAGTACTGAGAAAATCATAAGGAACAGAAAATTCACTTATAGTACTGTACTGTAGTTAATAAAAAAAAAATCCAGATAGAAGTGGACCTGTGCAGTTCAAATCCATGATGTTCAAAAGCCAACCGTATATACACATAAGCACTATATGCATGGTATATGAACTCCAAACTGAGAAATTAAAACTGATCTAAGACCAGTAAGTCTCCTCAGGGTTCTGACAAATACAAAACATCTCTGGGACACTTCTATGACCCAGGGTACACAAAAACCCTACAGTAAAAGTTGCCTTAGTGAAGATGAATTTTTGGTCAAATATTTAAATCTTATGAGGAAGAAAGAAAGTACATTGTGGCAGAGTTGGTAGATAAGACAATCAGAATTAGTCCTCAAGAACTAAAAAGGTGATAAGAGAGACTATAAAATTAGAACATTTAAAACAATAGATTTTTTTAAAGGAGGAGAAATAAGACAGTACAGTATAAAGAACAGACAAGTTTGAAAACAAACATCTAAAAATCACAGAGTGCTTGAAATTAAAAACAGATAAAAAAAGAGGCTAAGAATCATAGAGGTTAGAATAAAGAGACCTATATATTTTAACAGGAGATCCAATTAAACTGAAAAGAAGGGATGAGAAGCAATAATCAAAGCAAATAACTCAAAGGTACTGAGACTTCTGCAGTACCAACCCTCCCCGAAACCAAAAACCAAAAACCAAAAACAATTCATCCTCAGGTTAACAAAAATCTCGGAATAAATTTTTAGAAATCCACACCTAGACACAACATAATTAAGCTACAAAATATCAAAGAAAAAAGAAAGACAAACTCATGACTTTCAAAGGAACAATATTTAGTCTCAATAGAAATGGAAGCCCAAAGATAAGGGAAGGTAACTAATTTTTTAAATTATTTTTTTATTCACATAAAATGTACTATTAGTGCCAGGGGTATAGGTCTGTAATCACCAGGTTTACACACTTCACAGCACTCACCATAGCACATACCTTCCCCAATGTCCATAACACCACCACCCTTTCCCTATCCCCACTACCCCCTACCCCCCACAGCAACACTAACTTTGTTTTGTGAGATTGAGTGTCTTATAGTTTGTCTCCCTCCTGATCCCATCTTGTTTCATTTATTCTTTTCCTACCTTCCAGACCCCCCACTTGCCTCTCAACTTCCTCATATCAGGGAGATCATATGATAATTATCTTTCTCTGATTGACTTATTTCGCTAAGCATAATACCCTCTAGTTCCATCCATGCCATCGCAAATGGCAAGATTTCATTTTTTTTTGATGACTGCATAGTATTTTATTGTATATATATACCACATCTTCTTTATCCATTCATCTGTTGATGGACATCTAGGTTCTTTCCATAGTTTTGCTATTGTGGACATTGCTGCTATAAACATTGGGGTGCACATACCCCTTCGGATCACTACATTCGTATCTTTAGGGTAAATACCCAGTAGTGGAATTGCTGGGTCATAGGGTAACTCTATTTTCAACTCTTTGAGGAACCTCCATGCTGTCTTCCAGAGTGGCTGCACCAGCTCGCACTCCCACCAAGAAAGGGTTTCCCTTTCTCCGCATCCTCGCCAGCATCTGTCATTTCCTGACTTGTTAATTTTAGCCATTGTGACTGTGTGAGGTGGTATCTCATTGTGGTTTTTATTTGTATTTCCCTGATGCCAAGTGATGTGGAGCACTTTTTCATGTGTCTGTTGGCCATCTGGATGTATTCTTTGCAGAAATGTCTGGTCATATCCTCTGCCCATTTCTTGAATGAATTATTTGTTCTTTGGGTGTTGCATTTGCTAAGTTCTTTATAGACTTTGGACACTATCCCTTTATCTGATATGTCGTTTGCAAATATCCTCTCCTGTTCTGTCAGTTGTCTTTTGGTTTTATTAACTCTTTTGGGAAAGTAAGTAACTATCAGGAATTCTACACACGGCTAAAGTATTATTCAAAAATTAGGATAAAGAAATTTTTTCTTTTCAGAGAACAACAAACCAGTTTACCACTTAGAGGACTTTATTTAAATAATTACTGAGGGGTACCTGGATGGCTCAGCTTGTTGGGGGTCTGCCTTCTGTTTGGGGTATGATCCCGGGATCCCTGGATTTCATCCCACATTGGGCACCCTGCTCCATGGGGAGCCTGCTTATCCCTCTCCCTGTGTTCTTTCTCTCTATCGCTCTCTCTTTCTCCCTCAAGTAAATGAATAATATCTTTTTAAAAAATTACCAAAATTAAAAACCCAGAAGGAAGGAATGGGATGCAGTAAGCAAAGAACAAATTGGCAAACCTAAATAAGCACTGGCTAAAACACTTTTTGGTGGGGAAAGTGACTTACCTTGATGAGTTTGGGAATAATTAAGCCTCATTCTCACTTCTCTTGAGAGCCTACACATTCTGATCCATTCTTTCTTGGATTTTTTTCAGGGACAGGCCTCAGTGTGGAGCTATGTGTTTTACTATAACTAGGTAAGTCTGCTTAATTCTGGGGTACAGTGTTTATAAGCCTATAAGACACATGCATTTCTGTAATACCAGTTTTATCAGTAGTAATATTGATTTTTTTTTATCTCCATTGCCTACTCTTCTCAGTTGTTCGAAAATTCAGATAGAGATTCAGCCAAAGTGGTATCTAGAAGGAAATTTATGGCTACAAATATACCTATTAGAAAACAAGAAGGACTGAAAACTAATGAGATCAGGAAAAAACAAAGTAAACATAAAAAATATAAAAGGAGATAATAAAGAGCAGATGAAAGATGAAAGAGCAGAAAAAAGAACCAAGAAAAAAAGATTTAAATGAACAATATCAAGAATGAAAAAGTGGATATATAACTACAGAAGAAAATTTCAAAACTCACAAGTGAATAATCAACTTTATGCCAACAAATGTGAAAACTTAGATGAAATGGTAAATTGTCAATAAAAATATAAATATTGATTCAAGAAATAATAGAAAACATAGACTATAACCACTGAAGAAACTTAACCGGTGGTCATAAATCTCCTAAATTCCAGGTCAAGATATTTACAGCCTTATTTTACCAAAACTTTGCCAGAGAAAAGAAAAAAGAGAGGAAACCTCTCAAGTTCTGTGAGGCTAGTATAATCCAGATATCCACAAGATGAGTAATGAAAGGAAAATTTAATCTTACTTATAAATGTAAACATTCTAAATAAAATAGTCATAACCCAAATCCAATATATCTAAAAATAATCAGAATGTCATGGTCTAACTGGTTTGTCCCAGGAACACAAGATATTAGAAATATCTATTAATATTCACCACATTAACAAATTTAGGGAGAAGAAAAATGTCATACCAATAGATAAATAATATATTTTTTTAAAGATTTTATTTATTTATTTGACAGGCAGAGATTACAAGTAGGCTGAGAGGCAGGCAGAGAGAGAGAAGGAGGAAGTAGGCTCCCTGCTGAGCAGAGAGCCCAATGCGGGGCTTGATCCCAGGACCCTGGGATCATGAGCCAAGCCGAAGGCAGAGGCTTTAACCCACTGAGCCACCCAGGCGCCCCGATAAATAATATTTGTTGTTTCAATGTCGACATATGAGAAAAACTTAGCAAACTAGGAAAAGAGGATAATTTTAATTTCTTTCATCATAAGTACAAGTACTTAACATTAGTCACAAGACAAAGATGCTCATCATTGCTGCTCATATTCAACATTAGAGAGTTTAGGCAACATAAGAAAGAAACAAGAAGTAGAAGGATTAAAAATGAAGAAAAAAATAGCTGTTTCCGGTGTTTCTATACACAGGAAATAAAAGAAACTCTACAAATGCTGGAATTTATGAGAATACAGCATGGCTGCTGTATACATGGAACAGTGTAAATAAATGAGTATAATTCCTATATTCTAGCAACAGGCATAACTTCCATTTTTTTATTTTATTTTATTTTATTTGCATTTTCAGTGCCAGCAAGGCACTACTGTTACATTATTTAATCATAAAAAGAGCATAGTAGGTATATTTGTCATCATTTTAACAGATTTTGAACCTAGGACTTGGTGAATTAGGTAATTTGGCAAAGGTCCTACTGCTGTTAAGTGAGCCTTGGACTACAATCCAGGTCTATGTGACCCCAAAGCTTGTCATGCTTTTAGCCACTAGATTCTGTGATTTCCTCCCCAGTTATGTAAAGAATGTGGTGATATCCCCTTGCTCCTGACCTCAACTGTTTCTTTTTACTCGAATGTTTTAAGTGTTCTTTAACAGATGAATCATCCTCATGCCCTCAAATTCTACAGACAGAAAGCATGGATAAATAAATGGTCGTAGAAGAGTTTCAAGATAATTCTGGAAAAAATCTAGATGGTGGTGGGTTCAAAAGGATGCTAGCTGAAAAGGCATCTGGGGAGGAAAGCGAGAGGCCATGAGATGCCCAGTAGGACTGGGGGCCCAGGGTTCTGTTGCGGGCGGCAGTACCCAATCCCTGCTCTGCTCACGCACTGCCTGCTGGGAGGCCCCCCACCCAGTCTAGCCACAACCAAGAGGACTGGCGAGCGTCAGTCAGGAGCTTCCCCTCTTCCTGTGTGCTCTGACACGGGAGAGAGATGGGATTCTTTAATATAGAAAGACTGGAGTCAAAACAATACCATACATTCCAGTCTCCTTAGTATTACCCTTGAAGATGGATTTCATGTTACTCATAGCAACAGCTGCAGGAGCTGTAGCCACACTTGCTGCTGCTGCTGTTACCGCATTGATAGTAGTAAAAAGTCTAAGTTTTCTAAAGAAGAGAACAAGTAGGAATGATGATAGTAAAAAAATCAATTTCAAGACGGAAACAAATAGGAAACACGGAACACATAAAGAATTGGGTGAGAAGGAACAGGAAACCCACGAAGAAGTGAACGAAGAGAAACAAGACAGCCAAACTTTGTAAGTGTAAACTATAATTTGATTAAATTTCGGCTAGATAATGATGCAGGTCAAATGAAGGCAGACAGCGGGACGACACGAGGCTCCTTTTCTACCGACCAAAAGGCAGAGTCCGGAGGCAATGCACCGTCTTGCCTGGTATCACAGTGTCAGACTTATTTTAAGGTCAGCTTTCTGTGAAACTGGTCGTCAGAGGTTAAGGGTTAGTGGAGACTGCATCTTTATAATGGTTTAAAGGAAGTTACAGGAAGGTCGAATTGTTAGTGTGCTCTTGTTTCCTGGTAGAAGTTTGGGTTTTGCCATTTCAGGCCCTGATAAGGAAAAACACACCCCTCAACTTTGTTCAGCTGGCTTTCACACAAGACACTGCGGGAACTGAAAGGAAAAGGCCTCCTTTCCCCGCGAGCGGCGGCGCCCCTGCAGAAGAGGCGAGGCTGCCGCCATGCGGCACAATGGGCGCCACCTCACAGAGCGGGGCGCGGCGGGCGGGCGGCAGGACCGCGCGGCCAGACTGCGAGCGCTCCGGCTGCCAGCACATGGGCCCCTCGGGGCGGCGAGGCCGGCCGGTGGGTTCCCTGGCTGCGGGTGGCACTTCGTCGGGAAAGAGAGGCGGTGCAGGCCTACTGGCCGGCGCGTCCCACTTCGAGCACGCCTAGGCAGTGCCCAGCTGCTGTAAAAGGCGTGCCTCTGGTTGCCACAAACAACCCAAAAGGGTGTTTCAAAACACGCTGGCAACGCGCGGGGTCGGCCGGCTGCCTCTCACCTAACCCAGTCGCAGCTCTCCCAGCTGCCGCGCGATGGCGAGCAAACTCCCTTTGCCTTCTGTCCTCTCCTCCCTGATCCTCCCCGCTCCGCCTTCTCCCTCCCACCCTAGGCCGGCTCGGCCGCCTCCATTTTCCAGATCTTTCTCGAACCCTCGGCATCTCGGGCAGCCGTTGCCCGAGTACTGACGGAAGCGGCCGAAGTGGAGGCGAGGAGCAGCCTCGGGTGCAGAGCGGCCGCTCGCGCACCTCCCCGGCGGCCGAGCGCGCAGGCGCAGACCTCTGTAACTGCCGGTTGGAGGCGGTCGAACCGCAGTGGAGAGAGACCGAGGCGGCGGAGCCTGCGGCGCGGGAGGCCTCTATCTCCTCCTCTGGTCCCGGACGCGCTGCCCTAGATTTAATGCGTAGCGACTTCGGGTCATTTCTCCTCTGCTTCTCGTAGGAGTCCCAATTCTTGGAGCAACAGCTCAGAAAAGGACGCGGTTCCCACACGGGAGGCTTCAGCACCAGCTCCCCGACGATTCGGCGGCGGGATGTCTGTGGTTGGCATTGACCTCGGCTTTCTCAACTGCTACATCGCTGTAGCAAGGAGTGGCGGCATCGAGACCATCGCCAATGAGTACAGCGACAGGTGTACCCCGTAAGTGCCTTGGCTTGATCGTAACCCCGACCCTAACAAACGTTTCCTCCCGACCCTGCGTGGGTCCCGCCTGCTGGCTGCTTCTGCTGCGCGCCGAACCTTGTGATGACAGGTGCAGTCCATCAACTGCAGTCCCTGGAGACCGCTGGTTGGCGGGCCCAGGTGGGAGTCGGACTTCTTCGCCCTGCAGAGCTGCTTTTCCTTAAAGGACAAGGGACTTCGCTCTAATAGTTGGCGCATCTCCTTTCTGTACCCTCTCACGCCCACGTCCCCACCCTGCCTCTGTTCCCCAGCGGGCCTGCTTTAGTTTTCCGGGGCGGGGGGTGGGGTGGGGTGGTGCAGAACCTCCTCGATATCCTGAGCAAATCTATGAAAAGATGTCTGGTTACCTCTAGCGGGGCTTGCTGGGGATTACCGGCCTCGGGCGCGGATCTCCCATTAGCTGAGCAAAGAATTCTTCATTCCGCCCTTCCTCCTTTCCCCATCTCTCTGCCTGACGGCTTTTCAGAAAAGTAAGAAAAGGAAAGCTTAGGCTGCACACATCAGAAGATGAGTTGCAGGTTCATCTGGCCCAGAAAGCCCCCCCCCTTTTTTTTTGCTAAGTTGTTGAGATGTTCGGGGTTTTACCCCGTGTCCTTGAAAATTCGTGGGAATTGGACTGGTTTCCAGTGGCGTATATTGATGATGCATTAATAGGGAATCGGGGATGGGAGTTGTTGGCCTCCTGAATTGTATTGGTAATGTATGTCCATGAATGAAAAGCGGTGCAGCCAGAACCTATCAAAAGCGAATTTCTACAGAGTGAATTATAGAAGAATCAGAGGCGGGTGTCCTGTATAAACAGGATCGTAGAGTGATTCGTTTATGAACACTTAATGAAAGACTTAGGAGAGGCGTTATGCCACGGAAACATGTTTCTACACGTTCCATTGTTTCTCTGGTTTATGAATGTTGTTGGCAAAGAATAATTAGAGTAATTAAGACAGGTCTATGAAAAATTAGCCTTTTATTGTCAGTTCCTGTTACTGGTAATTTTGTGAAGAAACCAACTGTTCATGTCTTTCTTTCTGTGGAAAAGTAACTAAACATCTTGATTTGATGCTTTAAGGTGACCCAAAATATATAAATATGAGACTAATTTTAAGATCCGTGTTAAGCTAAGCCTTTAAATGATAAAATTACTATGATTGTATGAATAATTTAAAAATATGTCCAGATGTTGAAGAGTAGCTGACTTGAAGCAGTCTGTGCCTTTGGTTTCTTTCAAAGAATATTCTGGAAGGTTTTATACCACTTTTTTCTAGATATATACGTTATATTCTGTTGAAATTTTACATGTTTAAATTCTCAGGTATGAGCATAGATCAGTCAATCCTCATACTACTGTTACAACTTTTGCTTCCTTTTATGTCTTTTTCCAGCCTTTATCCACAATGAGAGGCTCAAGCAGAAATTGTGAACTGTTTCATGACTTTATGTCTGAAGATCTTGTTTTAAGCCACAACAGATAGAGGCTGCCAGAAAAGAAGCAGTAAATTCCCTTGTCCTCTTTCAGCAGAGTAGAGGTTAATGGGGGCAGTCTCTGGCTTCAGGGACTTAAGACCATGGAGAAAAAGTGAGGGGTAGCATGGATATTCCTCTAATCGTTAAACTCTTATCCTAAAAGATCACAAACCAGAACTGTAAGATGCTGCATTTCCGGCTCAGAAGTCTTAGTAGCGAGTCCATTGACTTTTTAAAGAACCAGGCCAGACTTAATTCTTTAAAAATTAGGCTGCTCATTTTCATGTTTCTTAGACACATTGGCTAATTCTACATGGCTGAGATCTAATATACTTCTGATCTGTGTGTAAGAGCCACTAATACCTAGATTTAGTGAACCTAGTCCAAACTAGAAAATTACTAAGGCGGAAGTATTCGTAGCTGTGTTAGCAACTCTGCCTCTCTTTTCATGGCTGTGTACTATTACTTACCTCAGGATCTTTTATTGTTACTAAACTAATACTTCACTGTAGTCTGTTCTTACACTATATTTACTCTGTGGAACTTAAAATTATTGAGTGAAAAAATACCTTTTCCAGGTCCCTGGACCTTTGTTTATTGAATATGTATCTTGCAAAAAGCATAACTATTAGAGAACCTGTAAATTTTCTAATACATCACAGTATTTAATGATATAAACTAGGTTTCAAAAACTTTTTTCCCCTGTTCCACTCACTGACACCATGGTAATAAGACATAGGTGTTTTCAAATACATTACAAAAGGACCTTGTGGAAAGAGGAAGGAAATGTTCCATTTAGTTCGTTTTGGCATTTATGCTTTTTAACATTTTTTTCATTCTTTAACATGCTTGATTATACATGGGAAGGTCTGGTGAATAAACCAAGGACAGTTTAATGGAAAAGATAATTGCTTAAGTTTTGGCCTTGTGTAAAGTTGGAGGGCATGTACCAGCTGCTCTTCTCCCATGCTTAAATTGAAGAGGGGGAAGGAAATTAACATGCATAAGTTGAAGAGGAAAATTAATTTCAGAACATTTTCTTATTTAAAGCAATTGTTTCACAAATAGTACAAGTTCATTGTAGAGAGGTAGACACATTAAAAGATTAAAGGAAAAATTTAATTCCTCCGCCAGAAATAAAACTTCCAGATGGTTTTCTCTGTGTTTCAAGGATGGATTATACTTTTTGCACTTATATCCTGTTTGGTAACTTTTATGTAATACATACTTCTGTACCATTAGTTTCAGTGTTTTTGTATAATCCTTTCTTTAATTCCATCCCTTTTTGGACAGTGAAGTTGTTTATATTTTTTTATAAGCCATACTGCCATAACTATCTTTGTGACTGAATTTTTGACCCTTATAATTCTTCAAATTAATTCTTAGAAGTAGAATAACTGAATATGCACATTTTGGGATGTTTGTATTGTTCAATTAAGCATAGATGTGGGGGATTGGAATTTCCATCCCAGACTTAATTATATCAAAGTGATTAGTTTCATGGGAAAAGAAAACTGTAGCCAAGAACCTTCATTCAATATTAGACTAAAGCATGTGATCAGCTAAAACAAAACTTTTGTTGATAATAGTGATTGGTATGTGACAAGTGTTGTGCCTCTATTGTCATATGTATTATATCAATTCTGTGAGTTTGGTAATACTAGCTTTTTTCATAAGCCTAAAGCAAACTTAACTGTTTTGGCCAAGAACTTGTAAGCAATGAAACTGATTCAGTTTCAGGCCTCTTTTACCCCCAGAACCCCAAAGTCCTTCCATTATCCATTGGTATAAGGCTGGTATATCCATATTAGGTTAATGGGGACATAACAAAGGAACAAAGTATCTGGCTGAGAAGCATCTTTGCTCTAGTATCACCTGTTTTTGAGTAGTTTCTAAGAACTGTTTTAAAATGCTTTTAAGGTATTTTAAGAACATGTAAAAAATCTTATTTTGTTTAACAAATTCATTAAAATGCATAGCAACACAAAATAGGTTATTATAAGTATATGGAGGAAAGCAGTGTGGAAGATTGTAAACTACAAACTGCATATTTCTTGTGGGTAGCATTAGGAGGACGTGCTTTTACCACATAATGTGTAAGGTTTTGAATTTTTATGAACATATTTTACAATAAGGAAAATGGAGTTTTTTTAAATGAAAGTATTTCAAGACATTTTTGTTAGGTGTATTTTTCAAAATTCTGTATGATCAGACTGAATTTTCAGTTCTCTGGTTTTCTGTCCTCATTTTTCCCTGTTTCTTTACCAGTGTATGAATAATTTGGAAATATGGGAATATACTGTTTTTACCTTACTTTGAGCTGTCCTCTTCAGTGCATACAGATAGAAATCACTTACTTTGGGTTATTAAAAATAAACATTTTTATACATAGGAAATGCCAAACTCCAGAAGTTAATAGTAGCTATATTTGGGTAGGAGGAGAACTTTTCTTGGTGATAGCAGTTGGGGAGGTTGTGGGGGAGGGGAGGCTTTAACATTTTATTTAAATATTCTTTATATCATATGAATTGGCTTTGTATATCTTACTATGAGCTTATGTTAACTTTGATTTAAAATATTTTAAATACATCTGAGAAAGTAAATCTCCAGCTCTTCCCAGCCACCTAATAAACTTAAGTATGTATGCTTTTAGTTTTATACAAGTGTATGTGTATATAACTGGTATGTTTTTCTATGTGTTTTTTAATGAAAGTAGAATTACATGGTTTGTATTTTGCAACTTTTTCTCAAAATACATTTTGAACATCTCAAACTCGTGTGTATAGTTCTAATTTACTTCATTTAAAAATTTTTAAGTTTTAAAATTTCAGTTAACAGTAATATTAATTTCAGGTGTACAATTTAGTGATTCAGCACTTTCATACAGCACTCAGAGCTCATCACAAGTGCATTCCTTAATCCCCATCACCTGTTTCACCCATCCCCCCCACCCACCTCACCTCTGGTAACCATCAGTTCTCTGTAATTCAGAATCTGTTTCTTGGTGTGCCTCTGTCTTTTTTAGCATATGCTAGTTTGTTTTGTTTCTTAAATTACACATATGAGTGAAATCATACAGTATTTATTTTCCTCTGACTTACTTCACTTAGCATAATATTCTAGCTTCTTTGGGTAAATACCTGTAGTGCAATTGCTGGATCATAGGGTAGTTCTATTTTTAACTTTTAGCGGAACCTCTCTACTGTTTTCCACAATGGCTGCACCAGTTTGCATTCCCACCAGCAGTGCAGGAAGGTCCCCCTTTCCACATCCTTGCCAGCACCTCTTGGTTGATTTGTTGATTTTAGCCATTCTGACCTAATTTACCTTGTTTATTTAAATGGCTGTACGGGGTGCCTGGGTGGCTCAGTGGGTTAAAGCCTCTGCCTTCGGCTCAGGTCATGATCCCAGGGTCCTGGGATGGAGCCCCACATCAGGCTCTCTGCTCCTCGGGGAGCCTGCTTCCCTTCCTCTCTCTCTCTGCCTGCCTCTCTGCCTGCTTGTGATCTCTGTCACATAAATAAAATCTTTTAAAATAAATAAATAAATGGCTGTACATCCATTGATAAGTGCACTATTAGTGAATGTTTCAAATTATTATTTTGCCATCGACAAAAACAAAAATTCAATGAGTATCTTTGGTTTTTTTGTTGTTTGTTTTTTTAATTGTGCTAAGTAGAATGGAAAGACAGATGGCTCACACATTAGGAAGGCCAAAGCTAGGACTATAAAATCTTTTAGTGTGAATATTTTCTATGATAAAACAAAATCTTTATTTATTGCCTTGAATTTGTGGATGAGGAATTCTGAAAAGTTTCTCGAAGGCAAGGAACTGTAAGTACAAATTACATACTATTGTGAGTTTAAGGTATTTAGCATGCTATGGTAGTCTTTTGTATATAATCACTACAATACAAATTAATCAGCATAGCTGTGTTCCAATAAAGCTTTATTTACAAAAATAGGTGGCAAATGGTAATTTGCAAACCCCTTGTCTAGTCAATCATAATCAAAAGAACTTTAAAATTATGGTGCATTGCTATTGGAATTTGACCTGTGGAATTTTAAGATAATCAGCTTTTAAAATAATGTATCTAATAGTTAAATACATCTAATTTAATGTAACTAATCAGCTTTTAAAATATGTCTATGTAATTATAGTTGACCCTTGAACAATATGGGTTTGAACTATGGAGGTCTGTTTATAGGTGGACTTTTTGTTTTGTTTTCATAAATACAGTACATTACTGTGAATATATTTTCTCTTATAATTTTCTTAATGTTTCTTTTTCTCTAGCTTAATATAAGAACACAGTGTATAATACAACACAAAACATGTGTTAACTGTTATCATTAAGGCTTCTGGTCAGCAGTAGACTATTAGTAGTTGTGTGTGGGTTAAAAATTATACATGGATTTTCTTCTGTGTAGGGATTCAGCACCCCTAACTCCCTCATTGTTCAGGGTTCAGCTGTGTGTGATTTCTGTTAATAGCTTCAAGTTGTGAACCAGTTTGTTTATGAATTAGGCACATTTATTAAAAGCATTTAGAAACTCATAAAAGAAATTTTTATTTTTTATATGTTAAAAAGTTTTATCCATTGTCCATACTGAAATACCGGAAAGTTTTTGTTATTACTAAATCATGTATGCCTAAAAGAAGTCTTACTTTTGGGGACACCTGGGTGGCTCAGTAGGTTAAGTGGCCAACTCCTGATTTTGGCTGAGGTCATGACCTCAGGGTCCTGGGATAGAACACCCCTGCCCCAGTCAACTCCACTCTCAGCTGGGAATCTGTTTGAGGATTCCCTCTCTGCCCCGCCCCTCCGTGCGTGCATCCATGCTTGCACATGCTCTCCCTCTCTCAGATCTTTAAAAAAAAAAAATGGTCTTATTTTTCTAAGTGGCAAGCTCGAAAGCAAATGGCAATCAGAAGTCTTTTGGAGAACATTCCTCCCCCACTTCCTTCTGGGGCAATTTTTTTTCGAGATAGTTAACCTTGAAAAATAACCATATGTTTTGTTTACTGCAGAGCTTCTCAAATCCGCTTATTTGTTTATAGATATTGAAACGCTCCCAGGAAAGAATGTTTTTCCCAACTTATTTGAATCTCCAAGGAATTATATTCCATAGAACAGTATTTGGAAAATGATGCTATAAGGCAGTGGTCTCAGGTGGAAATTTTGCGCCTTAGGGCACATTTGACAATATCTGAAGGTACATTTTTGGTTGACACTCTGGGGGTGAGGAATGAGGGGAGTGCTTCTGGAATCTCAGGAGATGACTGCCTGACTTAAATCATTGCCCTTTCATATCATTATTCATCCTGCTATTGTTTTCTTAATATGTACTTGATAACATAAGACTATAAATAGTAATTTTGATTTTATGGAAACTGGCAAGGGAAAGCTGACAATTTTTAAAATAGGGTTATTTTTAAAATGAAAGTGGTACAGTCAAGAGACTTTGAATCCTTCGTGGAGACTGACAAAGTGAACAAATTTAAAGAGTACTGACTTCTTAGGTGAGAAATCTATAGTCTTCTGGCAGTATGTGTTTTCTTCAGCCTGATCATGCTTGGCTTTATAAAAATAGGCTCTATAAGAGAGAAAGAACATTAATCTTAAGTTTTAAGGGAAAATACAAATACAGTTTTGTTTTGTTTTTTAAAGATTTATTTGAGATAGCATGCTTGTAGGGGTGGTCAGAGGTAGAGAGGGAGAATCTCAAGCAGATTCTCCACTGAGGGTGGAGCCCAAGTGGTGCTTGATCTCACAACCCTGAGATTATGACCTGAGCCAGAATCAAGAGTTGGATGCTTCACTGAGCCACCCAGATGCCGCAAAATACAACTTTCTTAAATTAACACTTGTCATTTGATTTTTATGCCCCTCGTCTACCAAAAGTGACATAGGACATTTAGAAATTTTGTTTGTTTAGAAGTTTGTGGCATTTTCTGAGAATCTGGGATTACCACTGTGGTGGCAATATCAGATTGGAAATTAGAGATTTAAACTGCATTGTAAAGTTTGTTTTTAGGTATAAGATGGAATTTCTAAATAACAGTTGAAATAAAGTATAGAAAGTATGATATAAATGGATTATACAATATATATTTGGGTAAAGTATTGAATATCCTTTCTATTAAAATGTTTATGTCAGCCTCTGAGGTATGGTATAATGTGTTTATTTTCCTTGTGTTCGTAAAGTCAGGTAAAAGTTTTGAGAGATGGTACGTATTTTGATTCCAGAATATTTTTGAAAGAAAATCAAGGAAGGAGTGTTAAGCCCTTTTTTAGTTATGTAAGGAAGGTTTTCTGTGTATTGAAACTAGGTATTTCCAAGCTGTAACACTAAATTGTTTAAACTTTTAAAGTTGTCTACTTTTAACTTCAGAGAATAATAATGGTAACTATTTAGCTTTCTCTGTGAAGTGATATGTGCGTGCAGCATGTTTCAGAGAATTTAGCACTTAATAATTGTTGAATCTTTTATTTGGCTTCAGTGTTCTAAGAAAAGTTAACTTCTTGAGAATCAATCTTAAGAATAAGATTTTCTATATACTCAAGTGATGGTCGCCTAGTATTAAAAAATTAAAAATATTCTTAAGTGTGTCCAAATAATGGACTAGAGAGGACAGATTATAATAAAGTAAGCTAAAAGAAGGCAAATCCATATTTTCTCTGATGAACTTTAGGACAGAATGCCAGCCATCGACATAAATAATCATATTAGGTATGCAAATGCCTACTCTAGCAGGGACTATGTTGATCAAGGAGTTATTTGGAAGAGATAATCTACTTGGGTGTCTCAAACATATCTCAATCTCAGCATGTCCAGTGAGCACTGCGATGGTCCATCTCAAACCCACCCATTTTACAGTGTTTTCTGTCTCATTAAATGACACCACTCTACCCTCTTCTGCAAATGGGAAACCTAGATATTAGTCACGATACTTGCCTCTTCCCCTTATGTATTCCAGCTCTGTTCAGTAAAAATGTTAGCAATATCCATAAATGTTTTAGTAATTACACCAAAAAGCTAAGAAACAGGTGAAATTAATTTTGATATTTTTGATTTATCTCAATATGTCCAAAATTTTATTTCCATATTTTAAAATCAGATATTTTTTTTTTAAAGATTTTATTTATTTATTTGACAGACAGAGATCACAAGTAGGCAGAGAGGCAGGCAGAGAGAGAGAGAGAGAGGGAAGCAGGCTTCCTGCGGAGCAGGGAGCCCGATGCGGGGCTCGATCCCAGGACCCTGAGATCATGACCCGAGCCGAAGGCAGCAGCCCAAACCACTGAGCCACCCAGGCGCCCCTAAAATCAGATATCTTATATTTCTTTTTAAATTCTAAATTTTCGAAGTCCAGATAATGTTTCACACTTAAAATGAATACATCTCAATTCCTACTTCCACATTTCATGTGCTTAATCATCACATACGGCTGGTGGCTACCATATTGGGCAGTGAAGATCTAGTCTGTCACTAAGTCCTTTGAGTTGTACCTCCTAAATAACTCTTAATTCCTTCTCTCTCTCTCTCTCTCTCTCTCAGCTGGCATCATCCTGATACAGATTACTGATAACTTCTAGCCTTCCTCCCATCAGTACACAGTGGTCAAAATGATCTCTCCCAAATCTTTTAATTCCACCCCCATCATTTACTCTTTAAAATCTCATCGCTTCCTTGGGGTTAGCCTTTCCTGATACTCCTCCTCTAGATCAATTCTATTATCTACTCATCGAGCATCATGTACACCCTCTCTTGTAGCATCTTGTTTACTTTCATTTGTGTGAGCACTGTAAGTTCCAAAAGAGCCAAAACCATGTCTTTTTCCCCTTGCTATATCTTTAGTAACTGAGTGCCAGATGTAAAGTAATTATTCAACCAAACTCTGTTAACTGATGAATTTAACTGCTGCCCTCCTTGAAAATGCTGTGGCCCCCGTGTAGCAGTATCTGGTCCAACCCTTAAAAAGCATTGTTTTGGGGGCACCTGGGTGGCTTAGTGGATTAAAGCCTCTGCCTTCAACTCAAGTCATGATCTCAGGGTCCTGGGATCGAGGCCCACATCAGGCTCAGCACGGAGCCTGCTTTCTCCCCTCTCTCTCTCTCTCTGCCTGCCTCTCTGCCTACTTGTGATCTGTCTGTCAAATAAATAAAAATCTTAAAAAAAAAAAAAAAAAAGGCACTGTTCTTAATACTCTTGATCTCAGCTCAGGTCTTGATCTCTAGTTTTTGAGTTCAGGCCCCATGTTAGGCTCCACACTGGGTATGGAGCCTACTAAAAGAAAAGCATTGTTCTTGGATCTTTCCTCTTCATTTCATCCTTTGTATAAGCAGGGATTGTTCTTTTCTTTGTTCAGAAGCCTTTAATTCACTTTACCTACTGAGATAAATTTCAAATTTTTAACTTGCCATTTGAGGCTCTGTGTAATCTGACCCCGATATTATAAAAATGAAACTAGCCAAGTTGTATTCTTCCTACTCTCCAAATTAACATTACCCTTAGGAGCCATCTTTCTATTCATTCAGTAAGTACTTTTACTATATTACCAGGTAATGATCAAGGCCAGTACTATCAAGGAAAACTTTCTATTCTACTGTATATCTCTTCTGTTGTAGGTATAATCTGTTCTCTCTATACCCACTGGTTGCATATGACTGTTAAGCCCTTGAAAGTTGACTGTTGAGCACTTGAAATGTGAATAATGCTGAGGAACTAAGTTTTTTTATTTTGGTTAAATCTTATTAGCCATGTCTGGTTAGTGGCTATAGTATTGGATAGTGCAGATCAAAGGAATGGAGCACATGTTATCTGCCCTCATGGAGTTCATGCCCTGGTATGGAGATGGTCAGTAAATAAACTGTATCAGATGGTGACACATTATGCAGGAAAATAAAATTAGGTAACCAGTAGGAGATGTATATGTTGGGAAGGAGCAGAAAATGTTGTTTATGTAAGATAGAAAAGGTACTGACAAACTGACATTTGAGCAGAGATATGAAAAAAGTGAATGTAAGCCATGTGGATGGGTATATTTAGAAGTGTTCCAGAGATAGAGAATAGCATGGACAAAGGACCTGAGGAAGGAGTGTGCTTACCTTATTCTAGAAATAGCAGAGACTGGTGTGTCTAGATTGAAGTTACAGGGTAGAGCAGCCAAGGACCAGAACAGGAAGGGTTTTATTGGGTGTTAGGGAGAATTAAGCTTTTGCTTTGTGAAACAAGATGCCATTGGAGGGTTTCAGCAGCTGAAATCATGACCCTGGTCTTGAAGAGAATTACTCTGATTATTGTATTGAGAATAGGTATATACCTACATACTGGGAATGTCCTTTTGGACAAAGGACATTTTACATATTAAATTTTTTCCTCTTCTTTCAGATCTTAATTCAGAAATTACCTCTTCCGCTTGCTTTTCCTAAGCCTTATCATATAGAAGTGATTATTCTTTTTCACTAGTATTCATGTCCGTATGTTCATAGTCCTATATATGTTCATTTTTTTCTGTAGACTATAAATTCTCCAACAACGGTGATTGTAGCTAGTATACACACAGTGCTCCTAGTTATTGGTTGAATGAATGGTACCTCTAGTTACAACTAAAATCATGGGAACAGTTGTCTTTTTTTAAAGATTTTATTTATTTGACAGACAGAGATCACAAGTAGGCAGGGAGGCAGGCAGAGGAGAGAGAGGGATGCAGGCTGAGACCCTGGACCCTGAGATCATGACCTGAGCCGAAGGCAGAGGCTTTAACCCACTGAACCACCCAGGCGCCCCATGGAAACAGTTTCTTAAATTATAACACGAAATGATACTTTGATGAAAATGTCGCTCTATAATTGCTTTTATAAGCAGAATTACATCTAAATGCAGTAATAAAAAAAAAATAGCATGGTGTCCAAACCATTTACCCATATTCACTCATTTAATCCTCTTACAAACCTGTGAGTTGGTATTATCAGCACTATCTTCTGGATGGGAAATTGAGACAAATAGTGGTTAAGTAATTTCTATAAGATTACAGAGCTTGGATTTAGATCCGTGCAACCTGGCCTTACTAAACACAGTTAATTTTTTTAGTAGATCATAGACCTACTAAACAATTTTGGAAGCCAACAGAACATTGCCAGCTATTAGCAACATTTATTCTAAAAATTCTAACATTCTGACTTAACTACTGTTCTATTACTTGTGAAACAAAACTATGCAAAATTCTGATGTTCATTAACCTATTTTTAGAATATACATCATTATGTTAATCCATTTAACTCATTTTTTTCATAACAGAGTAATGGCATATCAATATAAACATACCATGGGAACAAACTTTGTGTTTTTCCCTTGTTTAGGGCCTGTATATCTTTGGGATCAAGAACTCGAGCCATTGGAAATGCAGCTAAGAGCCAGGTAAATTGTTAACGTTGACTTACAGGAAGAATTTAATGGAATCTTGGTAACCAAGCTCCCACTTTACTAGTTAGTGAGAAAAGAGAAGGAGAGAAATTTGACAGACTTGTATAACTTTGTATTTTAATAGGTATATTTTGCTTTGGGGTTGTAAAATATTTCTTATATTTTATTTTTTAAAAAGTCTTATTTAGTTGTAAAGTTGGGGTGTATGACATAGCTTTTTCCCCTGTATGGTCACTTTTCTATGAGGTATCCTATCTAGAATGTACACTTCCAACAAGTAAGCAATGTCTTTGTAAAAAAAGGTGGGAAAGATGGAAGAACTAATTTCCAGAGTAACCCAGTGTGGCTACTTTTGCATGGAATCTGCTTAAGTGTTCATATTTCTAAGCTTCCAAAGTGCTTTTAAGTAGAACATTTACTTTTAACGTTTTTTGTTAGAGGTTCATTTTCCTCAGACTTTATTTCCCTGATCCAAAAGCCCTTAACAATTACTTCTTATATTTTAACATGTAGCTGGGTCTTCTTTTTGTCATAAAATAACTTTAATAGGTCTTTTTTCCCTCCTGACTTTATGGGAATAATTGACTCATTTATCTAGGAATTTTTGCTTAAGACTTTCCTCAAGGTTGTCTTCCAATTGGTCTTTATGAAAATGTTATCTTTTACACTTTCATATTGTACATTAACACATGTTGAGTTTGTGCCAAAATAACTTCTTCACTAAAGTTTACATCTTATATGCTGTGTGATCTTCTAAGCGTATCACAGATAAGAGTCTCTATAAAGAATGCAAACTAAAGTTATTCCTCCTAAAGAGACCAATGTGGTAATTCAGCATCCCTGTAGCTTTCATCTTGTAACTTGTAACTGAAGAGCACGATCTGTTTGACTTTAACTAAGAGGGCAGCAACTAGATCTCAATATTAGTGTAGAGTCTGAGCTAGATGTTCTAGTTAAAAAATTACTTTGGTAAAATACAAGCCATTTGCAAATTCAGACACTTTAACTTTGTGTCATGCTACACGGAAGGAATTTAAATTTACCAGCCTAGAAGCACTTCTCAACAGTAAGAAATTTCATTCTCACTACATGGGAAGTTTCACAAAGAACTAGATATTAAGAGGAAAATAAAAGGGGGGCAATGTGGAAGAGTGTTTCAATAAAAACATAGGAATGGAAGTGGAAGAAAGAGAAGGCAAACGTACTAATTCACTAAAGCAAAAGGTGAGGAAAACCAAACAGATGAACTGTAGATAGATTTTCACTGTACTACTTGAAAAGTTTTACATTTTTGTTCTTTCTTTTTTGAAAACATTAATTTTGAGTCTACATTCCTAGGATAGGAAGAGGATTTGTGGAGCAATATATTAGATGCATACATTCTTATTGTATAATTTTACTGTCAGCTGGAAGCCAGACAAATGATTGTGTATAATTCTAAACTTAAATGTGTAGGATAAAGAGACTCGGTGGTCTTAAATATTAGCATAATGTTGATTTTGCATTCATTAAATATCAATAAATAAAAGTGTTTGCTGCCAACAGATAGTCACAAATGTAAGAAATACAATTCATGGCTTCAAAAAGCTTCACGGGCGATCATTTGATGATCCCATTGTGCAAACGGAAAGGATCAGGCTTCCTTATGAACTGCAGAAGATGCCTAATGGAAGTGCAGGAGTTAAGGTAAGCTTCTCAGAGTACAAATATATTTAAATTCAAGAAACCAAATATAATATTGCCTGTTTATAATTTTTTTCCACTAGTCCTAGTACATATGTACCAAGATTCAGTTTTTGTAGGAAGCTTTAGTGAGTGCCCCTAGATAATTTTTAAAATCCAGACAATACTTTGATTGTCAAGAAAAAATTATTTGAAGAACTTTTAGAAGTGAACAGTATTTAAGCAATAAAGGCAGAGACATAAGTGATTTAGAAAAATAGACTGCTTAAGTATATTAATTGTTATATTAAAGCAAACTCTACTTCCAAATAAGAGATGGATTCTTGATTTTTAATTGTACATCCTGAGAATGGTAGGTTATAGATTGGTTAACAAAAACATGGTAGCCTTTGTGTTTTTTACCTCAAAACAAAGTTACCATATGACCCAGCAGATTCCCTCTTCATTATATAGACCAGAGAATTGAATAATGTGTGCACACAAAAACTTGTACCTGATTTTCACGATAGCATTGTTCATAATAGTCAAAAAGTAGGAACAGTCCAAGTATTCATCATCTGATGAGTGGTTAAATGAATTGTGGTACCTGTACAATGGAATATTTAGCCATAAACTGGAGTGACTTCATAGAGATGAATATGGCCACATAAATATACTTAAACACACATATGTTGTGCTGCTTGAGAAAAGCTCTTCCAGAGTTTAGTGTTACAGAATAAAATTTGGTTCACTAAGGACACAGAAGTAAGACATAACTTTTTCTTCAGTAAACTAAATGTAGTTATTATATGGGTTCCAAGGTAACTTTATATTGCTCATAAATTTATTGGTTATTATAAAAGGGCTTAATTATCTAAAGCACACATCTTCCAGTATTCCTTCATCAAGAAGCATTGTAAAGTTCCCTTTTGTGTGCTTAAACCTGTGTATAAGATGAAGTGATTATTTGGTCTAAAAAACACAATTTTGAAATTTCATGTATACATCTCTAATATTTAACTTAATGATTATTCCTAGAAACCTTGGAATAATAGATAAAATATCTCTTTTTTTAATAAGAAATTTTCTTTCCTGATATTCTAATTTCCTCTTCCTAAAACTGTATGACTAAATCTTACATTTTAAGGTCAGAAGAGTTCTAACTTTCAAAAGAAGGATTATTTGATCTTTTTCTCTCTCAATATATGCCTGGAAAGTGAATGTTAAAAATTGCTTTTGTGAGAGGCATGTGGGTGTCTCAGTTTGTTAAGCATCTGCCTTCAACTCAGGTCATGATCTCAGTCCTGGGATTGAGCCCTTCATCAAGCTTCCTGCTCAGTGAGGAGCCTCCTTCTGCCCCTTTCCCCCTGCTTATGTGTACACTAGCACACACTCTCTTTTACAAATTTTTTTCTTTTTTAACTTTTTTCTTTTTGAAAAATTGCTTTTGTGAAAAGGAGAGATTTAAGGCAGGAAGACATTTTTGAGAACAATTTGGTTATATTACTACGTGTAAGTCACTTGAATTTTATAAAGGAGAGGTGGTAATACTAGTATAATCTTTTTCAGAATATAACTTCCTTGAGCAAAGATGGTCTTTTTCGCTGTTGTTTGTCTATCATGTATAGAGTAGGTCCTCACAGAATCATATTGGATGAATAAAAGACTCAATAAATATCTCAACTTCTGGTTTTAGGTGCGGTACCTAGAAGAAGAGAGACCTTTTGCAATTGAGCAAGTTACTGGAATGCTGCTGGCTAAACTTAAAGAGACTTCAGAAAATGCTTTGAAGAAACCAGTAGCAGACTGTGTGATTTCAGTAAGTTTACTTAACTACTTTCAAATTGCACCTTCCAGTATATTAACATTCTATTGAAATATTTTTCTTCCCTTTTCTTTACTCTTTCTGATCTTAATTAGTTAAAAAAAAAAATTATGTTAAAAAAAA
The DNA here is from genome assembly GCF_009829155.1 of Mustela erminea. Classification (NCBI taxonomy): domain Eukaryota; kingdom Metazoa; phylum Chordata; class Mammalia; order Carnivora; family Mustelidae; genus Mustela; species Mustela erminea. Next base: position 83,060,435 of record NC_045615.1, read on the forward strand.
AAAACACCTTATTTGGTAAAGTTTAGGATTGAGTTAGTTTCCTAAAAAGTCAGTTATGATAATCTGTGAATCTTAAAAAAAAAACAAAACAAAAAACAAAAAACAGTGTATATGATTAGTGACTGCTGTATCTGCCAGTAATTCCTAAGAATCTTTCCTGGTCACTCTTAACTTCCCACCTGTAGGGACCTTAACATTTCATGGCAAAGTTGAAAATTCCCATTTGGGAATTTGAGATTATATATATTTGTATATTTTGTATCAGAAAGAAAAAATATTTTTTAAATGAAAAATTGGATATATTTAACATGCTATAGTTTCAGAAATTTTGACATACGCTTTAACAAAACCATCATCAATAATTATCAGTATTATAAACATATTTATCACCCCCCCCCCAGAATCCCATTGTATCTCCTTTAAAGTAAAAGTTGTTTAGGTATAAGGTGTGTAGCATGATCCTTTGACATACATATACATAGTGAAATGATAATGATTACTGCAATTGAGCAGTAGTCATTAATTAATTAATATACCCATCTCAAGTACTATTTTTGTGTGTGGGGCAAGAACACCTAAGATCTACTTTCTTAGCAGATTTCCAGTATATAATACACTATAACTAACTCTAGACACCATATGCTATACATTAGATTTTTAGAATTTATTCATCCTACATAACTGAAACTTTGTAATCTTTGGCTAGTATCTCCCCATTTCCCCCACCTCCTTGCCCCTGGTAACCACCACTTTACTCTCTTGCTTCAATGAATTTAACTTTTGTAGATTCCACATATAAGAGAGCATGCAATATTTTTCAAAAAGAAAAGGTCTTTCTTTAAGGATTCATAGAACATTTCATCATTTATCTTTTGAGATCCCATTATATACTGATAATTTTTTAAAGTTACATGTTGTCACTTAAATGTGAGTATGTTTCTAATATTATTAAACTTCTCTACCTAATTTCAACAGTCTCCTGTCCTCAGAAAAATAGAATTGGACTATAAACTCCACTGGAATTTAGTAATTAGATTATTATAGGTATTTTAGAATTTTTTGAATGAGAGAAAAATAATAGAGCTTTAATATTTTCTATTCTGACCATTTAATAATAGCAAATACTAGAGTGTACCTTTGGCCAGGCAATGTTGCAGGCATTTCATAAGTACTAACTCATTTAATCCTCAGAACCGCCCTATGAAGGTAGGATATTTTTAACTCCAGTTTTATAGATTAAAAAGCGGACACACAGAAGTTAAATAACTTGCCCCAAATCAACAAAGCTAATGAGTTGTAAGCCAGAATTCACTCCCCTGTATTTCATTCCCAAGCCTCTGCCTATAACTCTTCCCTTGTACTACCAGTTGAAAGTATACATCATAGTGAGTTTGGTTTTAAAATCCATCTTAAATTCAAGTTCATTGACTATACTTGATAATACTTCCACATCAGTAGTTAATATTAGGAGTGGATAAGGAAGATGTGGTCCGTATACACTATGGAGTATTATGCCTCCATCAGAAAGGATGAATACCCAACTTTTGTAGCAACATGGACGGGACTGGAAGAGATTATGCTGAGTGAAATAAGCAAAGCAGAGTCCATTATCATATGGTTTCACTTATTTGTGGAGCATAACAAATAGCATGGAGGACAAGGGGAGATGGAGAGGAGAAGGGAGTTGAGGGAAATTGGAAGGGGAGGTGAACCATGAGAGACTATGGACTCTGAAAAACAACCTGAGGGTTTTGAAGGGGCGGGGGGAGGGAGTTTGGGGGAACCAGGTGGTGGTATTAGGAAGGGCAGGTATTGCATGCAGCACTGGCTGTGGTGCAAAAACAATGAATACTGTTATGCTGAAAAGAAATTAAAAAAAAAGAAAGTTAATGTCAGAAGAGAGCATGATGAACATTTTGGCCATTATTTACTTTGTAGTTAGTGTGATAGACACATTGTGAGCTATATAAGGGGAAGTATTTTCTCTGTTTTATGCACTGTTATATCCCTAAGTGGTTAGAAAAGTACCTGTTACATAAGTGCTCAATGGGTATTAAATGAAGTCTATATTAGAATTTGGATTTTTGTCAGAAGGATAATAGCAAAATCAGGATAAACAGTTTATCAAAATTCAAGTTCTTTTCCTGTTGTTAGTATCTGTTAAATGAAATTTCTGACTTCAAAAAGCAATAAAATTGGAGACAACTTACTTAAAATTGGAAGAGCTTCAAGTCATTTTGTACATGAATGTACTTAATTAGCTTTTTTTTTTTAAGATTTATTTATTTAAGAGAGAGAGCATGCAGTACCCATGCACACACGCAGGGGGAGGGGGAAGGGAAGAGCTGACTCCCTCTATCAGGACCCTATCCCAGGACCCTGAGATCATGACTTAAGATCAGCCTAAGTCAGATACTTAACCAACTGAGCCACCCAGGTATTCCTACTTAATTAGCTTCTCAGAAATCTGTCTGTAGACAAAAATCAAAGTTTGACAGAACTAAGTATATGTAAATCTAAAATGTCTCAGTTATCTTTTAATAAAATCTTTATTAACATTAATTAAACATATAGTGGTTTTTTTTTAAAAGAAGTACTTCTCTTCATAAGTCCCCTGCAATATAGGTACCCCCTCCCTTTTAGATGATAGGCACTGCAAACCTTGGGTTTTATATTCTCCTAGCTAACATATACCTACACAAAAATCATGCTACACATGTCCTTTTTTCTAATCAGTATAGATACTCTTCCATGACCATTCAGATCTGCCTGATTCTAACAGCCACATATTATTCCATTATATGGAAATACTAAGATATATTGTTAATAGCTACTGGATATCATTTTAACAGTCTTGGGCTTTCAATTTTTCATTATTAAAGATGAACAAACTTTTTTTTTTCCCATAGAGCAGACCCAACACAAGAAGGATTTAGATGAACATAGTTTGGAAATCTTGAAGTATAATTTCATCTTATTACTTGCTTTAAATTTGTGTTCAAACTTAGGTAAACACTTTGTGGTATAGAAATTGCCAAAAAGAAAAAAACTAGTGTTTTTTTTCTTGTTTATTTAATTAGAACACCATTCTTTGCCTTAAGCCCTACACAAGTTTTAGAGCAGTTATTTTACATTTTTAACTGATGAAATGTTTAAAATCTATTACATCAAACTAATATATTTTAATTACTGTTTTAAAATACCAGATTCCTAGCTTTTTCACTGATGCTGAGAGAAGATCTGTGATGGCTGCAGCCCAGGTTGCAGGTTTAAATTGTTTAAGGTTGATGAATGAAACTACTGCAGGTGAGCACTTTGCAGTTTGAAAATCACTGTCAGAAAAATACTGTTCTGGTTGTTTTTGTTTTAATATAAAGCATTTATCTTTTTAAAACTTACTGTGTACTAGCTCTTTTAACCTCTAGTTTTGTAGTACAGTATTTTGCTAAAAGTTAAGTATGTCTTATATTTGCTGTAAGAATTATATATAACAAATGATTCTAAAGGAAAAATAAAAACAGTAACCAAATTATAAAAAGTTAATTGACTTTGAAATGAATATAATTTATATTACACTCTCTATGAAAGTGCAGTATCAAAAGGACTTATCTTCTGTTTTCCAAGAGATTGCTATCCTGATACTAATGTAATTTCTTTGTTCTTACACAGTTGCACTAGCATATGGAATTTATAAACAGGATCTTCCCCCACTGGATGAGAAACCAAGAAATGTAGTATTTATTGATATGGGACATTCTGCCTACCAGGTCTCCGTTTGTGCTTTTAACAAAGGAAAACTTAAAGTAAGTAAATAAATGATTTGCTATATGTAAGTTTAATGGTTAAGAGAGCAAGAGCATGTAAGACAATATAGAGAACCTTAGTGCCTGGGTTTAAATCCTGGCTCGGCCACTTAAAAACTGTGACCTTGAGCAAGTTACATACTCTCCTTAAATCTGAGGTTTGCCACCTGAAGATAGTATCAGTAATTACCTCAGAATTTTTGAGGAAAAATTAGTTTTAATGTATGATAAATGCTTGGAATGCCTTATAATGGATACTGTAATTTGTATTAGCTATTTCTATTGTCAAGGTGTTAAGTCACCTACAGGAAGCATTAAGTACATTACTATCCATAAATATATTTAGGAAAAATTTTCTAAAATGATTCCCTTTGGTTTCTTTTTGGTTTTTTTGTTTTAAGATTTTATTTATTTATTTGACAGACAGAGATCACAAGTAGGCAGAGAGGCAGGCAGAGAGAGGAGGAAGCAGTCTCCCCGCTGAGCAGAGAGCCAGATGTGGGGCTTGATCCCAGGACCTTGGGATCATGACCTGAGCTGAAGGCAGAGGCTTTAACCCACTGAGCCACCCAGGCGCCCCCATTCCCTTTGTTTTATAAACTTTCCTTATCCAGGAGTTCTAATTATAATTTTCTAGAATGTGGCATCGTTTAGTTCTGTGTGCTTATCTTATAGTTTGTATTTGATTTTACATTCATTTTTATATTGGTCATCTTATCATCTTGTCTCTCATCATCAGTCACATATGTAGAAGTTACTTAGAAGATGAAGTACTATCCAACAGACCTTTTAGAGCCTTTTGTCTCACATTTTATAGTAACATCCCACAAGGGTAATGACTTATAATGAATATAGGATAGTTTTCTGTAAATTGGTTTAATCTGTTGTTTAGTCTTGAATTTTAACTTAAGAATATTTTCCTCCCTTCCTTTTTAGTAGATATCTTCAAGTAGCCATATCTGTGGCCCTTCTGTCCAGAAGGGTGCATGTTTGCACTAGTCACATACTAACATAGTTTTGCAGTTAATTTTGTGTGGTACTGGTCCTAGCAAGAAGTTGATCCATGAATTCTCCATACTAGTTTGTGGGCTGATAACCCAGTCACATTATGTTTATAACTTTCTGTAGGGTTTACTATTGTTCTATAACACATTCTTGTGAAAAAAACCTGAGGAGCCACACCAACGGTGGGGTTTCTATTTTTTAAGTGACTAGTATAAGTAGTCATTTGTGTCCTCTACCTTGGAGAGAGAGACTAGATATCTTGCTCCTGCATTTTCAAGAGGTATGGTGTTCAAGTTCTGTGACTTTTCTACTACTCTTTGATCCATCCACTAGCTGGGGCTCATTGGTCAACAAGTTTATTATATTATTAATTTTCGTTTCTTTTCTTCACTTTCTTGTGTTTTATTTTTTGGTTTTTCATGTATTCTTTTGCTCTATGTTTTTATAAAAATGGTATAGAAATGGCTTGGCTTTTTTTTTTCATGGTAGTTAGAAGGCCTAATTCCTGACCTGAAAATTGACCAGTTGTGCTGTTTTAGATTGAATCTTTGAATTGGCTTTTCTTGGCTGTTTTGTTTTGATTTCATGCTTTAGGACTGTTCCTTTGCTCTCTTAAACTTGGTTTTTGGCCTGTCTGTTCAGTGTTGTTATAGAATCAACAGATATGAGACAGCGAAGTTTTAAATATAACTAAATTATTCAGAAATAGAATTAATTATAATTATGGTATATGGATCTGCAACCCAAAATAGATAATTCAGAATGGGTAAGTATGTTTTAAATATAAGTGATAATTAGTGTAAGTGATAGCTAGTTTGACACCCCTTTTTGACAAGGTTTTTGCCTTTAACTTTATTTTTATTTTAAAAGTTGGTTTTTACCTTTTTGAAAGCATTTATATTTCTGAAAATTCAGTTCTGGTTTTTTTGGTTAAACAGGTCTTGGCTACCACCTTTGATCCATATTTGGGTGGCAGGAACTTTGATGAGGCTTTAGTAGACTACTTCTGTGAGGAGTTCAAGACCAAATACAAGATAAATGTGAAAGAAAATTCTCGGGCTTTGTTGCGTTTGTATCAGGAATGTGAAAAACTGAAGAAGCTGATGAGTGCAAATGCATCAGATCTTCCACTGAACATTGAGTGTTTCATGAATGACCTTGATGTTTCTAGTAAAATGAACAGGTACCGTGTATGTTTTCAATTTAAGAAGTGTTGGCTTATTTTATGTTTAGATCGTGTCTGATATTTTTCATCCTGTTTAAAAGATCTACTTGAATTTTATATCCTAAAATGATGAATTTTATTTAATTTTCCCACAGGGCTCAGTTTGAACAGTTATGTGCTTCCCTCTTCTCCAGAGTTGAGCCACCATTAAAAGCAGTAATGGAACAAGCTAGTAAGTGTAAATTACTGGACTAACCATCAAAATTGTATTATGGCATTAATTCACTTGAATGGGGTAGGAAATGGTAAAAGCGATGAAAACTTTCATTTGTTTTTTGAAGATTTTTATCTCTCATTTTAAGATTTTTTATTTCATTTACTTGACAGAGAGAGATCACAAGTAGACAGAGAGGCAGGCAGAGAGAGACGGGGAAGCAGGCTCCCTCCCGAGCAGAAAGCCTGATGTGGGGCTCGATCCCAGGATCCCGGGATCATGACCTGAGCCAAAGGCAGAGGCTTAACCCACTGAGCCACCCAGGTCCCCTTTATCTCTCGTTTTAGAGAAGGAGATTTTAGCTTCATTCATAAGAGTAAAGGCACTATGAATCTGGGTTTATGAGACTAATTCCTGACTTATGTTATTGTTTACATCATAAAACTAACATTAGTTATATTTGGAGGTGTTTATATGTAAGTATCCTTTAAAGTCTAAATGAGAAAAAAGTAGAAATGGGACATGATTGTTTTTTGTTAAGGTTTTTGGTAACCAGTACTTTCTATGGGTATTTGTGAGGTGAAAATTAGAAAATTGAAGGAATCTGGAGAGCCCATGAGGTACTTGTCTGTTCTTATTGTCACTCTGTCATCTGGACCAAGTGCAGTACTTGACGCATGGATAGTTAATATTAAGTTTTGCCTTTTTCTAAAGTTTGTTTTTATCTTCCTTCTATTTAGTCTTGTTTTTAGCAAAAACGAAATCAATTTTTTTTAAAGTAATTTCCAAGGTCTTTTGGTCACATTTTAATAAAGGCTATCGTATTTTTCTCAATTAAAAACATTTTGTTTTCCAGACTTGCAACGTGAAGACATAAGTAGTATAGAAATTGTAGGGGGAGCAACTCGAATTCCTGCAGTGAAAGAACAAATCACTAAATTCTTTCTTAAAGACATAAGTACCACATTAAATGCTGATGAAGCTGTTGCAAGAGGATGTGCATTACAGGTATTATTATTTAATAATCCCCCTCTTTTTTACAGGGTATTTTTGCCAGAAATATGGTGATAAGCCTAAAGGGACCTTTTAATAATATTTGTTCGAACCACTTGTCAATAGGCTAAAAATAAATTAAAATTATTCCTGATAAGTAAGTCTTGCATTTTTCCAATTTATGTTTTTAAACTGTCATAGGACAATGTCTATACTGTAGTGAAAGAACATTTACTTTATGAATTCTTATAATTATTCCCATTTAAAATTATTTTTTCAGATTTAAAAATACTTTATATTTTTGTAATTTTGTCATAAAGAGTACTCTTGGCATTTTAAAGTAGCTCTTACCAAAAGACTGTAATTTTTAGGATGTAACGATTTTATTACAAGGACTTTATCAAGCAGTTCATTCAGGGTAACCTACTGTATGTTTTGTGTTTGTTGATTTAAATATGGTATACATCTTATTTTCAGTGTGCGATTCTCTCACCAGCATTTAAAGTGCGTGAATTTTCTATAACAGACCTTGTTCCCTATTCAATCACATTAAGATGGAAAACCTCTTTTGAAGATGGAACTGGGTAAGTTACTTTTAAGGCCTTGGTTAGAGCTTGTTGTAAATAACCAATTGAAACAACTTTCTGAACTAGAGGAATTTATGCTTCTAAAACTCTCAAAACTCTCAAATACTTTTTTTTTTAAAGATTTTATTTATGAAAACTCAAATACTTTTGAATAAAATGTTAGAGAAAAGGAACTATAAAATATTATATAATATGTAAACCATGATGGCATATTCTTAATATTTTATTATAAAGTAAATCATTCTTATTTTCAAATAAAATCACAATATGGAAATATAAAAACTTAACCTGCATCTGCCCTACCCCAACTCCTACTTAGCCCATTTTACAAAGGTAGCCATTGTTAATAGCTACACTTATATTTATCCATTTTCTTGAATATCCAAAAGTAAAAGTTGCACTTTTTAAATACATACATCATTATCTGAGTATTTTCCAGTGCAACTTCCTTTTTAAAATGTCATATATTACCTTTCCATGTCAATAGACAGTGACTATTTTCTCAGCAGTGGTGTGTGCCATAATTAATTTAACGAATACACACTTAAGTCTTATTTTTTCTGATTAAATTAGTGCTATTAGGAACATCCTTGTACACATTTCCTTGTTTAGTTGGGTTTAGTATATCTGTAAGATAACTATATAGGACCGAATTGAGCATTATTATAACCAGTATTGCCACACTGTTCACCAAAAGGATTATACCAATTTATATTCCTTTTAACATTGCTGAATTATCTGTTGTAGCTCATTTTCTTCTATGCTTTTAAAGATAACATTCTGAAAGTGAAAATAAGTACTTTGTTAATAGATTTGCATTTCTGACTTTCATGAGCCACAGTCTTTTCATGCTTTTATTGTTTAAGATTGAAATAGCTTGCTTCCCTACCAAAATAAAAATTTGTGTTTCCAATAATATATCTGACTAGTTTTCAGAGCTTAAAATTTGTACAAGAAGGTAAACCTGTATTTAGCTTTTAAAGTTACTTTTAAAATTTTGTTCTGTGCTCTATACATCCACACCCCCAAGAAACTAAAAGTTTTACACAAATTCTGAAACTATGGATCATCAGTCTGATGTGAATGTTTTGCAGAACATTTAAATGGCATGTCCTAATGTCAATTTTGAGGCAAGAAATGCTGTTCTTTAAAGTTAACTTCAGAGGCGCCTGGCTGGCTCAGTTGGAAGAGCATGTGACTCTTGATGTTAGGGTTGTAAGTTTGAGCCCCATGTTGGGTGTAGAGATTAACTTAAATAAACGTTGTTTTTTTTAAAGATTGTATTTATGAGAGAGCGAGAGAGAGAGGTCATGAGCAGAGTGAGGGGCAGAGGAAGAAGCAGACTCCCTGCTAAGCAAGGAGCCCACTGCAGCATTCCTTCCTTCCTAGGACCTTGGGATCATGACTTGAGCTGAAGGCAGATGCCTAATCCACTGAGCCACCCAGAGCCCCTAAATAAACTTTAAAGAAGATAATTAAAGTTAAGTTCAGTTGAAGATACAGTGATCCAGAAAAGTATTTTAAGAAACATATGGGGAGTTAAATTGAAAAGTATATCTATCCTAGTGATTACAATAAGAAAGTAAAAGATAATGTAGGTTTTTGAAAGCTGGGATAGAGGGCAAGGTCCATGAATATGAGATTTGCAAACCTTGCATAATGAATAGGGTAATGGTATAGTATAGAGTAAGATTCTGGGCCACTATAAACAATAGTTTAAGCTACTTCTGTTAAACTGTTTAAGAGTGGGACTTCTTATGTAGATTTTAAAACTTACTTTACTAGAGAGGAAGAAATACGATGATGTTATTACATCAGTTGAAGTTGGAATATGGAAGTATCAGTGCAAATTTATAAAGTTGACAGCTGTACCGTGGTTATAGTAGAAAATATCCCTGTTAGGAAATACACACTGAAGTACTTAGATGTAAAGGGCTGTAATGTATGGTATCACCCTCCACTGGTTCTGAAAAAAATACACATGTACATAGAGTGTGCACTTAAGTGATGATAAAAGAGGAATAAAATGCTGGCAGTAAATCTAGTTAAAAGATATATATAGGTCTTGTTCCTTGTTCCTTGTGCTGTTATTTTTGCTCCTTTCTGTAAGTTTGAAATTAGTTTCAAATTATTTTAAAGGGAGCTAGAATTAAAAGGGTTACATATGACAAGTATTTTGGAAACTGATAGGATTTGGTCCACAGATGTGAGCAAAAAACTACTTCCTGTATTTTGGCCTCAAAATATACCTTGTCTCAGTTCATTTTTCTTTTTTTTGGTAGGATAAAATTGTCTCATGACAGACATTCTAAGAACTTTGAGCCATAAACCTATCAAATTGTATGTTCATAGCAAAACCAGTAATTCTTTATCTTTACATTTGTGATAGAGGTCTTTAGAGTTGCTGCTTTTGAATTAGGAATCACGTGGATTCTCGATTCATAGACAACTTTCTGTTTATTTTGAACTATTTTCCCACTTCATTTTAGGGAATGTGAAGTATTCTGTAAGAACCATCCTGCCCCATTTTCAAAAGTCATTACTTTCCACAAGAAGGAACCATTTGAACTAGAAGCATTTTATACTAATTTACATGAAGTGCCTTATCCTGATCCAAGAATTGGTAAGAGAACTCAAGAAAAAAATTTCACAAACGTTTGCTTTATAAATATATTAACATTTGAATCAAGTAATTAATAAATTGATATTTGAGCTAAGCTAGCACTGAAAGCTATTCATACTTTTTCTAAACATGTGCTTTTAGTACTCACAGTTTATCCTGGAATAACAGCAGATCTGAATATTTTTAATTCATTTTGACTTCTCTATTTAAAATGCCCTGTAATTTACCTGAAAGATTTGGGTAAGGGTCATTTTTTTATGGAAAAACTCCTTTAACAATAAGTTGAAATTGTGCTGTTAGACTGACTATGTAGTCTGAGTTTAAACTTAAGTTCCCTGACAACAACTAGAATGCATATCATTGGATCAATACAAAAGTGAAAATTGGGGACCGTAATAACTGTTTTAGCTGAGTAATCTTTTTTAGAGATATAAAACAAAGTATGATTTTTATAACATTTAAGAGAAGGAATAATTTATAATTCTTTAAATTTTCTATTTGTATTGCTTTTATTGATAGACTAAAAAGGGAACAATCTGAATATCTCAAATATGTTATTTAAAGCAGTAGAAATAAGTTAGGGAAGGTGGAATTCGTTGCCTTTGCTTCTGTAACTGAGTGGCTCAAACAGAATTTGTTGTCTCCAGTTCTAGAAGCTAGAAGTATGAAATCAAAGTGTTGACAGGATTCCTTCTGAGGGTTTTGAGGAAAGGATCTGCTCCAGGCTTCTGTCCTTGGTTGGTAGATGGCCATCTTCATGTTCACATGACATTTGCCCTATATGTGTATCTGTCTCCATATAAGGACATCAGTCACTGGATTAAAACCTACCCTGATAACCTCATTTTAACCTGATTACCTCTGCTAAGACCTTGTCTTCCAAATAAGGTCATCTTCTGAGGTACTTGAGAATAGGACTTTATATTAATTTGAGGGTAAGGGTCTCAATTCAACCTGTAACAAAGGTCAGCCAAATTTTTTACTTCAGTTTTTCTGCCTAGTGTCCTTTCTCCTATAGATATCATTATATATTATGGATTTTTAAAAATAAAACAGCAGAAGGGCACCTGGGTGGCTTAGTCGGAAGCATTGTGTGAATCTTAATCTTGGGGTTGTGAGTTCAAACCCCATGTTGGGTGTAGAGATTACCTAAAAATAGGTATTTTAAAAGATATAAAAAATAGTTTCTTAAAGTGAAAAGTTAATATCTCTGTAGGTATTAGTGACTGAATAACTTAGCAATTTTGTTATAGGGTAAAATTTTTAAAAATTGCTTTATTTGCGAATTACCAAGATGGTTATGATTTGCAAAACTTAGAGCAAAAGGATAATGTCCATTTTTATCAAGCTCATAAATTGAATTTTGTTATTTTGGTTTTAAAATAGCAATTTATAAAATACTTAAAAGCTCTATTGCCTTGAGTCAAATTGTCCTTTGTTGAAATTCCAACTTACCTTTGTCCTAGCATTGGTGATTCTGGGCAGGCTGCTTAACCCTTCTAATTCTTAATATTAGGTCCATTAAGATATAAAAAAGAGGTGATCTAGGGTCAGTGCATTTTCCACAGTAGTTATTCTGGATATAATTTATGATTATTTGCCTTCATCTAAAAGAATGAATGAATAAATTAATTGGAGACTCATGTTCTGATGGAAGCTCTTTTTTCCTTAAGGGAGCTTCACTATTCAGAATGTTTTTCCTCAGTCTGATGGTGATAGTTCCAAAGTGAAGGTTAAAGTTCGTGTTAACATTCATGGAATCTTCAGTGTGGCCAGTGCATCAGTAATTGAGAAGCAAAATGTGGAAGGGGATCACAGTGATGCTCCTATGGAGACAGAAACTTCATTTAAGAATGAAAGCAAAGATGATGTGGTATGTAGAAAGCCTTATTTCAAGGTTCCTCTAATAAATAGTTTCTTAGTTATAACTGATAGCTTAAAAGTTGAAAGTATTAATCTCTGAGATTTTACTGTAAAAATTGATATAAACTTTTTAAATAAAAGCATCAAAGAATGATTTTTTAAGTATAATTTTAAATGCTGTACATCTTTCACATTTTTTAAACTCTTTAGAGGTTTTGCATCTTTTTTTTTTTTTTAAGATTTTATTTATTTATTTGACAGACAGAGATCACAAGTAGTCAGAGAGGCAGGCAGAGAGAGAGGAGGAAGCAGGCTCCCCGCTGAGCAGAAAGCCCGATGCGGGGCTCGATCCCAGGACCCTGAGATCATGATCTGAGCTGAAGGCAGAGGCTTAACCCACTGAGCCACCCAAGCGCCCGAGGTTTTGCATCTTTAACAGCCCTACATGAAACACATGTGTTTGGAGTCGTATTTCCTAAATTATTTTTATTTCCATTAAAAACATGTATTATGGCTAGCTTTTTAGCTTAGAGATAAATCCATTCAGATTGATACATTTTGAACTATACGTGTACCTTTTTTTAGATTAAAGTACATGCTTAATGCTATTTTTCTGGGCTTAGGAGATATCTTGGTATTTGAACATAAGAGTGTGCTATACATTCAGTAATGTCAGTACAGATTTTAGACTGTTTATTTCCTTAGGAAAGAGTTACATGACCCTAAGACTATATTACTCTTCATATACTTTAGATGCAGGAATCTAGGAGAACGTGATATTTTCCATTACATAAAGGTTTCATCTTTTTCTATAAGTACTATTTATAAGTTATTTTTAATGGGATACTAGATTTTGTTTTGGAAATCTGCCCTAGATTTTTTGTGTTTTGTGTATATTAAGAATGGATTTTGAGGGTACCTGGGTGATGTGGCTCATGGGGCATCCAACTCTTGATTTCAGCTCAGGCTGTGATCTCAGGATTGTGAGAACAAGCCCTGCGTTGGAGAGTCTGCTTGAGATTTTCTCTCCCTTTGCCATTCCTGCTCATGTGCCCTCTCTCTCTCAAATAGAAGAATAAATCTTTTTTTAAAAATGGATTTTGTTTTGTTAAATTTCAAGACTGTTTCTACCTTTTGTGAAGTTTGTCTCTTTGTTTTTATTAATACTTACACTAAAATCTTCCACATTGATCAGAATTCTACTGCTGTTTAAAGTACCCATTTAAGAAGGATCATGGCATTTTCTTTCATTCTTCTTCCCATGTATTATTTTGCTATTGTATCTTTCCTTGAACTGAGGAGAAAAGAAGTGTCTTAATCTGTTAGTAAAGAGTATAAATTTTTTATATTAATGTAAGACTAGTTTTTTTTTGAAGTTAGTTTTCTTAGTTGTAGTTCATAATAATTTGTCAGACATGTACATTTAATCCACTAAGATTTATTTTTACTAATATTGAGAGCACTCTTTATGCCATTAGGATGAGTTTTTCATAACTATTTCAGTTTTCTTCACTTCTTTTTCTTAATACTCTATGCTGAGACCTTTATTTCATTTTCTGTATATAGCAGATCCTAGGCACTAAAAACAATAATTTAGCATCTATTTTTCTGCCACCTCTAGCATTTATTTGCTGCTTTTATTTTGTCTGTGGGCTTGAAAGAATGATCTGGATGTGGACTTAAAAGATTGTACCTGTGAATAAAGGGTATGAAGTTATGACAGCTGCTTTGGCCATTCAAGAGACTTACTTGCCTACCCAAGAGTGTTTTGGCTTATAGGAACATTTGCAGGTAGTTGATGTCCCCATATAAGGGATTTCTTCTAGATAAGTAAGATGTTCCTAAATATTCTTTCTACGACATACATAATCAAGAGAAAAAGAAAGGTTAATATTGTGGATCATATCCTTGGCATATTTAGCAGGCATGTACCATACCTATTATCTCCTTTTAAATCCCTACCATAGCTGGATATAGTAAGTGTTGAATAAATTGTAGTTTATTTCCAAAGCATTGCTAACAAGGAGTGATGTTTGAGTGTCCTGTGTAGAAAACATCCTGTATGCTGTATTTATTTCTTAATGGTTTTCTCTAGGATTTTTTTAATTCTGTATCCAGAAGTTTAAGAGCTAAGTCTTACATACCATTATAAAGTTGTTTCTTCCTTCTTCCCAAAAAATGTGAACCAAATCAGAGTAGACTTTGGAATTTAATTGTTTCAGTTTTAGAGGGAAACTAAGAGGGTAGTAAGTTCTTTTTACTCTTCCCTGCTTGCTGACACTATTGACTTTGACGTAAACCCAGTATGCAGCAGGAATCTTTTTTGCTGGGGGGGCTTTTCCATGAGTTGATTTATGAAAGATTATTTTATGGGCCTCTTTTTTTTTTTAATTAAAAATTAGGATAGCTTTGGTTTTCCCAAAAAAATCAACAGATGCTGACTTTTCTTCAATATAAAGATACCTCAAAATTAATATTTCTAGGTGTAAATATATATGTGTATATATATATATACACATACATGTACACATATATATTAATATATGGTCATACTAAGAAGTTATCACAGCTTAGGCTTTGTCACAAAAGCAGAGATCAGAAAGACTATATGCCACTTACTGTACTAATATACTTTGATTTTACTATTCCCCAATTGTTGACCATTTTTTCAAAATACCTGATTACTTATATGTACGAGGCACTGTTTTAGGCACTGAGAATACAGTGGTAAGCAAGAAAGAAAAGGTCTCCATCTGTCTTTTAACACATTCTAATGGGAAAGGACAAGCTGGAAACAACAAGATACCATTTAAATATAAAGGAAATTAATGGGGGGGTGGGATGCGTAGTGGAAATTAACTGTGTGGTAGTGATAAGGAAAGCCTCTGTGAAGAAGGAACAGGTAAGCCAGCCTGAAAGATAAGAAAGCAGTTTGAAGGTAAGGTGTGGGTAGATGTCTGGGCTGAGTGAGTAACAAGTATAAAGCCACTGAAGCAGAAAGCCCTTTTTTGTTGTAACAAATGTGCAAGGGTAGCTGATACATGAGATACAGGAGTGGAGAAGCTGGGGAGAGTGGCAAGAAAGGTAGATCAAGGGACAAATCCAGTAAAGCCTTTATATAGTTCATGATAATAATTCTGGATGTTATTCATTTTTTTTTTTTTAAGATTTACTTATTTTAGAGAGCACAAGCTAACGGGCAGAGGGAGAGAGAATCTCAAGCAGACTCTGCACTGAGCATGGAGCCTGATAACAGGGTTCAGTCTCATGACCCTCAGATCATGACCTGAGCTGAAACCCAAGAGTTGGATGCTTAACCAACTGTACCACCCAGGCACCCCTGGATTTTATTCCTAAGTACTTCTTATTCAGCAAATAACTAAAAGCACTAGAATATGTATATGGATATAGCAGGGAACAGAAAAACGATCTGGACCCTCATGCAATTTTAAAATCTGTTAGAGAAGCCAAAGTCTAGAAGCACTTCTTTTAATTTCCCCACCATGGATAATATTTGTACGAACCTTCTCAAATCATTTCAAAAGGTTAACATATTACTCTCAAATCATTTGTAAGCGGTACAATTTCTATTTTTTTTAAATATATCTGAAATTGGGGTCAGTTTTGCAAATGATCATATCTTTTATGTATTGTTGCCAGTGGCAGTACTCATGATACAGTTCTCATCACCTGTACAAGTGTGAATTTGGTTTTTATTCCCAATGGCATGACTAGGCAATTGCATCCCCTTGACACTTCCATCAGCAAATTGTTTTCAAGACCTTTCATGGAAGGAATTCAAGTCCTGGTTGCTGTTTGAAAACTGACTCCTTTTGGTGTTCTAAAGAAAACACCATCATAGGGGTGCCCGAGTGGCTCGGTGGGTTAAAGCCTCTGCCTTCGGCTCAGGTCATGATCCCAGGGTCCTGGGATCGAGCCCCACATTGGGCTCTCTGCTCAGCAGGGAGCCTGCTTCCCCGCTCTCTCTCTCTGCCTGCCTCTCTGCCTACTTGTGATCTCTGTCAAATAAATAAAATAAAATCTTAAAAAAAATACCATCATAAAACTTGCAGAATAAGTATCAGGGGCTTATAAGAAAATATTAAGAGACCATACTGGAATAATTTTTTAAAAAATGCTGGGTCACTGATGCTTTTGATGGCAGAGAGGACAGTATTTGTAGAAAAATACTTAACAACTGAATTAACTGATTCAGAGGAGTTGAAAATTTGAATGTGAAGTTTTAGAAATACCTTAACCACTTCATATGATTTATCTTTTAGAGATAAATATATACATGTTAGAAGAGCTCTTTTAGTAAGTATCAAATAAAAATGCTAACTGATCAAGCATTTTGGCCACTTAATTGAAAGTATTTTTTTCTTAGTATTTCATGAAGTAGAGTTAAATGTATTTGTGTCTTCCTACATTGTACCAACTCACCACTATATCATTTTTTTTCACCTTTTTTCAATCAGGATCAGGGAAATTCTACAGTTGGAAGTTGGCTGGGGGTAGGGTGGGGTGGAACATCAGAAATATTTGGCTTTCTAAAAAAAAAACTTTTTTTTTTTTTTAAGATTTTATTTATTTGTTTGACAGAGAGAAATCACAAGTAGACGGAGAGGCAGGCAGAGAGAGAGAGAAGGGAAGCAGGCTCCCTGCTGAGCAGAGAGCCCGATGCGGGACTCGATCCCAGGACCCTGAGATCATGAGCCGAAGGCAGCGGCTTAACCCACTGAGCCACCCAGGCGCCCTAAAAAAAAATTTTTTTAAAGATTTATTAGAGGGCAAGGGGAGGGGCAGAGACAGCATCCACAAGCATACTTCCTTACTTGGGGCTTGATCCCAGGACTCTGAGATTATGACCCGAGCCAAAACCAAGAGTCAGCCACTTTCTCCACTGAGCCACCCAGGCATCCCAGAAGATAACTGACCTTTTAACTACAAAGAACACTGGTTAAAAGATCTTCTAACTTATTATTCTCTTTGCCACAAGTAAGCATTTCTTCATGATAGCCTTCTGAGTATTTTATATTTGCTTAACTCCAAATATATAAGAAGACTTAAATTATACTGATTCCTGAATTCCAGGTATCTTTTTAGTAGGATGGCCATATAAGGTTAAGAAAGAACAGAAAAATCTATTACTTGTGATTGTTTACCAAGTAGAGTTTATTTTAACTGGTTGAAAGTATGTCTTTTAGACATTAAAAAATCTTTGAAGTTTACTTTGTAATAACTTGGAGATATCTACTTTGACAGTTCTGATGTATTGGGTATTTTACTACATTTTAAAAAAATGAACTTATGTAATACATGTATTTTTTTATCTCATTTTCCCACATTTAGTTCTTTAAAAATATTTTTCAAGTCAAATTTAATATTCTTTTTTTGGTAAGAAATCTCTTTCAAGTCAAATTTAATGTTCTTTTTTTGGTAAGATTATATTTGTGAATTTTGATTGGTGACTTTAACTTGAAAACCATTTTCTGTTTCTTTTGTAGTTACTTGACCACAGCTGAATGAAACTGTTTATTCACTTATCATCAAATAGATCTTTTTCTTTTGTGTGTTAATCTTTTTATTTGTAGTTTTTCTCATTTGGAAAACAGCCTTCTACTTTACATTGTTCACACATTACAATTTTGAACACTTAACACACTATTTTTTAAAAATAGAATAAGGAGGACAGTTATGTTATCAATTACATTTTTCTATCCAGGATAAAATGCAAGTTGACCAAGAAGAAGGAGGGCATCAAAAATGTCATGCTGAACACACCCCAGAAGAGGAAATTGATCATACAGGAACCAAAACAAAGGTGTGTTTTACTGTTTTTGTGGTTGTGTCTTTTTGAGATTGGTATTTTGAGTAACGTATTTACTTTATACTGCATGCTTTTAATGCACTTGATATTTTAAATCTTAGTACTCTGGAAGTATAGAGGCATATAACCAGAATAAATACAATTCTATGAGTTTATTATAGAGGATTTTTAAAAGAATGAACACTAACAATGTAAGTAAAATTACCCCTTTGGTGAGAAAAAGAAGATGCATTTTTCAGTAATTTTTTTTTGTGTCGTTAAAAACCATATAATCCCAGAAAAATAGGAAATATAATCTAAATGAAGAAAACTTACATTGTCAGTAACCTCACATCTCAAAATTAACCACTCTTAGCATTTTGCTGCATATTATACAATATTTCCCTTTGTGCAAAAAAATATATATATATTTTTGAAGGTAAAACTTTAAAGGAGAATTCTTTTATTGAATAAAAGTCATCATTTTACTGAGACAGTTGTTGCCAATAAAAGGGAGAGATCCCGATCTAAACACCCAGATGAATGGGGCTGCAGTTCTAAATAACCATCTTCAACAGGTCTGTCTAACCTGAACAGAATTTAATCTATATTGGTTAGTTGTAGGTTATTTGTAGATCTTTTCCAGAGGTTATAAAGATCCTGTTTCAAATCCTAGGCTCTCCAAAACAAAACAAAACAAAAGAACAACAAAACAGTTCTAGGCTCTCTGTAATTTAAAAATTAAAGCCTATTTTTCTAGATTTTCAATTTTTCTTGGTATTTTTTGCTTTAATTGTTTAATAGCTTAAGAAATAGTTTATATACCGTATAGTTCACCCATTTAAAGTGTACAATTCAGTGGTTTTTAATACACTCCATTTTATAAATGTAATAGTGCAGAGTTTTGCAACTATTACTATAGTCATTTTTATAGTGTTACCATCACTCAGGAACTGCCCAACTGTTTTTCCAGAGTGGTTTCAGTATTTTATAATCTTGTTAGCAGTATATGAGGGTTCCAGTTTCTCCACATCCTCACCAATTCTTGTTATTTTCCTTTTTTTCATTATAGCTGTTCCTAGTGAGTGTGAAGTGGCATCTCATTTTGGCTTTAATTTGCATTTCCATCCTGGTGTCTTTTATGTAGAAAAATGTAGTGTATGTAGTGTATAAAATACTATCTATATAAAAGTAGTATTAAGTACAGTAGATGGTAAAAGTTTTGATTTTACTTTTTTGTTTCATCTGAAATCACTTTTAAATCTTTTTTTAAGCTGGTTTTATTTTACTTCTTTTGCATTTCTCTTTGCAGTCAGCTCCCTCAGACAAACAAGATCGATTAAACCAGACTATTAAAAAAGGAAAAGTCAAGAGTATTGATCTGCCTATTCAGAGTAGCCTGTGTAGACAATTGGGCCAAGATCTTCTCAACAGCTACATTGAAAATGAGGTATATAAATTTGAGTTGATATTGAAATAAGTGGTAGTGTAGTCTGAAATTTTTGTAAAAGTCAATGATTATGACCCCCCTCCTCCCAACAATTTGGGTATCTAGTCCATAACTCCCAAGGAATTATTAAGTCATTGAACTGCTTTATTTTAGACCAAATACTGAACTATGTTAATGTCATATACGGTAAGCTTTCATCACAGTTCTGTGAAAAATATGCATTGTCTCCACTATAAAGAAAGACCACTCTAATACTAAGGGTTCTTATTCCCTGGTACTTTGTCTTTAGCAGTAATACCCAGCAGACATTGTATGGGGAAGTATTAGCAGCTCCCCTCTTCTAATGTGTTCTTAAAGATAAGGCTCTATTCAGAATATTTTCTGACTTCTTAAGATCTATTGTCATTCTTGAAATTTTCTTTACATGTCTAATTATATATATCTAATTTTATAGTCTCTCAAGGAGAAGAGTTTTGTTTCTTGACTAGCAGTTGTGTAAGAAATAATTTTATTTTTAAAACTTCTGTTTAAGTAGTGGTCATGTCTACAGGCTTGGCTAGTGTTAGAAAAAGTCAGTTTTCTTTGAAGCGCCCATATTCTCCTCTTGGTGCACATTATTCTGGGAATTTCTTCAAGAGAATTTGACTTTATAATGTTTGCCCTGTTTAGTACCTATCTATATTGCCTGTTCATTAACTATTGAGTTGAAGCCAGCATTCTTGGAGATCATAAGTAATTAAGAATTTGTTTTGAGACAGATTAATTTTCCCAAAGGAATAAACTGTAGGCAAGTGCTGCTGTGGCAAATTTTGTGTATATGATTTTTTTTAAGGTTTTAAAAGAATGAACACTAACAATGTAAATTCCAAAAGTCTGTACACTGTAGTCTTCTGTTTAAAATACTGTGTTTCTGTTAAAGTGAAAATTTTGTTTAGGTATTAACAATTCTCAGATTCTTTATTTCTTTGCGTTAGTTATAACAATAATCATATTTGCTAAACCTCTTAAAACACACTGATAACGTATTTAATACTCAAACCTGTGAAGTATAAGTACTGTTAGAGATTTATGTTTTACAGATGAAGAGACAAGAACAGGTAGCCTAATCATACGAGGTCAGAGAGTAACCTTTGAGTTGCATCTAGGTAATCTGTCTCCAAAGCTCAAGATCACAACCACTTTATTATATCCCCTTCCAGAGCTAACATTTATTCAGCACAAGTTAGGTGCTAGGCACTGTACTAAAATTTTATGTGAATTATATCAATCTTACTAACAGCCCTAACAGACAGATAGTTGTATTCTGTTTTAGGATAAGAAAACTGAGGCTTAGAGAGGTTTAGTGAACTTGCTGTGATCTCAAAGCTAGTAAATCGGGAGCCAAGGTATTGAACCCGAGTATGTACAATGACATAGTCTAGGTGGGGTTTTTAAAATAGCTTTATTGAGATATAATTCACATACTATACAGTTAACCCATTTAAAGTGTAGTTTGGTGGCTTTTGGGATATTACACTTTACTAATCTTTTAAATTGTAGTAAAATGTATATAACATAAAATTTGTCATTTGACTAATTGTACAGCAATTCAGTAGCATTGTTAAATTCAAAGTTTTGTGAATTGTCACCACTGCCTGTTTCTTTTTCATAACTTTTTCATAACCCCAGAAAGTCTGTAATCATTAATAACTCACCATTCTTCTCTCCCCGCAACCCCCAGTAAATTCTAGCCACTTTCTGTCTCTGGATTTGCCTATTCTAGATAAATCATATGACTGTAATCATACAGTAGCTGTCCTTTTGTGTTTGGTTTAGTATACTTTGCACGTTTTCAGAGTTCATGTTGTAACATGTATCAGCACGTAACACCTTTTTAGAATAGAGTAATATTTCATTGGATATATATGTACATTTTATTTATCCATTCATCTGTTAAGGGATAACTGAGTTGTCCACCTTTTGGCTATTGTGAATAATGCTGTAGTGGGCATACAAATACCTGTTTTGAGTTCCTGTATTCAGTTCCTTTGGTTATATACCTAGGAGTGAAATTGTTGTCATACTGTAAATCTTTGTTTAGCTTTTTGAGGAACCACCAAACTGTTTTATATAATAGCTGCAGGATTTTACATTCCCAATAGCAATATGCAAGGGTTAAAAGTTCTCTACATCCTCACCAGTGTTGTCCATTTCTTACAATCCATTTCTTTTGATTATAGTCATTCTAGTAGGTATGAACAGGTTTTGGTTTGCATTTTCCTGATGCATATTCTTTTTTTTTTAAATTGAAGTCTAGTTGATATGCAGTGTTACTTTAGTTTCAGATATGTAGCATAGTGATAAACTAGTCTATACATCTTGCTCACAAGTATGGTTATCATCCCTCACTATACACTATTATTATACTATTGACTATATTCCCTATGCTGTACCTTTTTATCCCCATGACTTACTCATTCCTTAGCTCTAAGCCTGTATTTCCACTCCCTTTCACCCATTTTGCCCATCTCCCCACCTAGCTCCCCTCTGGCAACCATCAGTTCTGTTTCTATTCTTTATTTATTTATTTGTTTTTCAGATTCCACTAAGTGAAATCATATGGCATTTGTTTTTGTCTTACTTGTTTCGCTTTACATAGGTCCATTTGTGTTGTTGCAAATAGCAAGATTTCATCCTTTTTAATAGCTGAGTAATACTCCATTACATGCCACCCCACACACACACACACAACCCATGCCTTCTTCATTCATCTTTCAGTGGACATGGGTTTCTTCTCTATCTTGGTATTGTAAATAAAGCTGCAATAAACAGAGGTGTATACCTCTAATTATTTTTGTTTTCTTTGGGCAGATACCCAGTAGTGGAATTATTGGATCATATGGCACTTCTATTTTTTATTTTTTTGAGGAACCTCCTTACTGTTTTCCACAGTTGCTGCACCAGTTTATATTCCTACCAACACTGCACGAGGATTCCTTTCTCTCTATGCCTTTAGCAACACTTTTTTCTTGTCTTTTTGATTCTAGCTATTCTGACAGGTATTAGGTGATAGATCATTGTGGTTTTTGTATGCATTTCCCTGATGACTCTCCTGCATATTCTTAATAGCAGCTAATCTAAACATTTTGAATATAGGGGAAAATGATAATGCAAGATAAATTAGAGAAAGAAAGAAACGATGCTAAGAATGCTGTTGAAGAATATGTGTATGATTTTAGAGACAAGCTGGGCACGGTCTATGAAAAATTCATCACTCAAGAAGTAAGTCTGAATTTTAAAATTTTTTATTAGAACTCTTTGTTTGAGGGGCATCTGGGTGGCTCACTTGGTTAAACATCTGACTCTTGATTTCAGCTCAGTTCGTGACCTCAGGTTTGTGAGATCGAGCCCCATGTTGGGCTCTGCGCTCAGTGTGGAGTCTGCTCTCTTCCTCTCTATTCCTCCTTTCTACTTGCACTCCCATGCACTCTTGCCCACTCACACTGTCTTCCTAAAGTAAATCTTTAAAAAAATGATTTGTTTGACAATGCTAATACGAATTATATAAATAAACATACCAGATGTGTTACTGTTGTCCTTCTCCTTGAGCCACATTTAGGAATGGTAATTAGTTATTTCTCCCAACTGCAGAACTATAGTGAAAAACATGTTTATGAATAAAAAGCCAGAGAAATTGAAATTTAATCTTTTATACTTGAAAAACATTCTGTCCTTCTTTGATAACTTTTATTTCTAAGGAATTTTCAGTCAGTGTCTTTTAAATGTATAATTAGGACTTGAATAAACTGTCTACGATATTGGAAGACACAGAAAATTGGCTTTATGAAGAAGGAGAAGACCAACCTAAACAAATTTATGTGGATAAGCTTCAAGAACTAAAGGTAAATTTTTTAAAGTCCATGTTAGTTTTCAATAGAACATGAAGTTTTCCTAAAAATAATTCTGTAAAAGCAAAGTCTATTTTTAATAAATATATTAGAAAATAATAAAGCAAGATACATGTAGGAAGAAATGTTCTCTAATCTTAAAAGGATTTTTGGAGGGCAATAATGCTACATAATTGTAATCAAATAATGTATAATTATATTTTTTAAGATTTTCAGATATAAATATGTAGCAGATGATTGAGTGTTACCAGTTTTACATTAGCCATATATTTCTGAGATGTCATTAAGAACAGATTTGTGAACCTAATCCCATTAGAGGTTACACCCTTTCTCTACTTCTCTCTCCTTCACTGTCATGATTTTGAGGAGTAATATACTGCCCTATTGTATTTTCACATTGCAACTGAGGGTGACATCTGCCAGTGAAGAAATTAGAAAGTAGCACTCTTGCTCTTGAATGTCCTTCCACAAAGAAATAAGGAGATGTGGCCACCAGGTCTCCCTTTTCTAGGTCCAATGGTATGATTTTAAGAAAAGACCACTATTACTGCTTTCTGCTTATCTGCCCTACCCTGAAAAAAGTAGTTTTAAGTTCACATTACAAGGATGTTAGGAAATTTGTCTTTTCTTCTTCTTCTATGTGGATCATAGCAATACTTTAATGTTCACATAATTACCAGGGGCTCTTACTAAATGTAGACTATGATTCAGTATATATCTGAGTGATGGGCCCATGATTATCTATTTTTAACAAGCTTCCAAGAAATTCTGATGCTGCTGGTCACTGAGCCATTCTGAGTAGCAAGGAAAAAACATAGATGACATTGATAATGATTCCTAGGCTATGGGAAAAGACAGACCTTTAGGACTGGGAGAGGTGGGGAGTATAAGAGAAGTTACTTAAAAGCAAAGTTAGTATCTTGAAAAAGTTAGAACTGTCTTCATGCCAGTAAATTACTTCCATATGGAATAATTAAAAATCAACTAGAAAACCTAAACTTAAAAAAAACTTAAAACTTAAAACCAAAACTAGTCTTTATCACATTTTATCTTGATGGTGGTGTTACTCCCCATCTCCCTAGAAGAATGTATATATTTTGGGAGGTAGGAGCAGCCAGGCAGCTGAGGCCAGTAGAAGAAACTGTAAAACCCAGCAGCTCTCAAAAAGGATTATTTTACCCCAAATGTATAAGTAACCATAGAAATGAATGTTGTAGAAGGCTTCACAGGCCTTAGTTTTTTGGTTTGGGTTTTTTTTTTTTTTTTTTTTTTTGAGATGGTTAAAAAATACAGTACTTGGTCCTTTTTTCAAAAACATTTACAGTAAGGGGCACAAGGTGGCTCAGTTGGTGGTTAAGCATCTGTCTTTGGCTCAGGTCATGATCCCAGGACTCCTTACTCAGTGGAGAGTGTAATTCTCCCTCTGCTCCTCCCCCTCTTGTGTGTGTTTGTGTGTGAATGCGTGCGCATGCACGTGAGTGTGCATGCACACGCTTGCATCCTCTCCCTCCCTCTCTCCCCTCCCCCTGCTCATGCTCAAACATGCTCCACACCCCTGCGAGCTCTCTCTCTCTCTGTTCCTCCCCCTGCTCATGCACACTCTCACTCCTGCATGTGTGCATCCTCTCACTCAAATAAATAAAATCTTAAAAAAAATTTTCAATTAAAAATATGATGTAAGTAGACTAAAGGCAATATGGTATCCTGGAACAGAAAATTAGGAAATCCACATGAGGTCTGGAGTTCAGTTAATAGTAATGCTCCAGTGTTGGTTTCTTAGTTTTGGCAAGTGTATGTTCTTTGGTGGTACAAGATGTTAACATCAGAGGAAAGTAGTGAGAGGTACTCGATGCTCTATTATTTCCTTTATAACTTCTCTGAAAATCTAAAATTAATCTAAAATATGTTGTTTTTTTAAGTGTATAAAGAATAGAAAAGAAAATAGGTATTCGTTCTTCTAATGCATCCCCCTCCTCAAAGTTACAGGGGCTGTTAAAACATTTAGAAATTCCTCATTCCAAGCATTTGGGTTAAGGGCTAGAGGTTTTTTGTTGTTGTTTTGTTTTTTTTCTAAGTGCTGTACTCACAGATCCAGAATTTCTACCTAATTAATAAACATAAATGATAATAAATACTGAATATCCAGAAATTCTAATAATCATGTTGTTTACAGAGTTATAAACAGAAACTTGGTTTCAAATACATGAATTCTGCATGGAGTATTGTCCTTATGGTCTTCTTATTTAATAGTTCTGTAAACTTTTAACACCTAACTTTGAAGGAATTAAAAGTATTGTCTTGTTAAAAACTTTTCTGTTAATAACTTTTTCTTTTAAAAAAATTTAATAGAAATATGGCCAGCCTATTCAGATGAGGTACATGGAACATGAGGAGAGACCAAAAGCTTTAAACGACTTGGGAAAAAAGATTCAACTTGTTATGAAAGTGATAGAAGCATACAGAAACAAGGTATGAAAACCACAAAGCCAGCTAATGATGATGGCATGTGAGTAGTACATCGTGGCAGTGGGGTAAATCTGTAAGTTCTCAGCTACAAAGCGAGTGCAGTTGTTGCCACCAAATTCTGGAGACCTTGTGCACCAAACTTAAGACTTTTTTTTTTATTAGGGGGCGCCTGGGTGTCTTGGTCATTTGAGCATCTGACTCTTGATTTTGGCACAGGTCATGATCTCAGGTCTTAGGATCGAGGTCTATGTTGGGTTCCATGCTGAACGTGGACCCTGCTTGGGGTTCTCTCTCTCCCTCTCCCTCTGTCTTCACTCCCATCCCTGCCCCATGCATGTACTCTCTCACCAAACAAAACAAAACAAAAAACCCAAACAAACAAAAGTTTTATTTATTGGAAAGTCACCGATAAAGGGTACTTTAAAAAAAGGGTACTTTTTTACTCCTAAAATACAGTGCAGGTATATGATTTTAATCTATTAAAATTCCTTAGGTGTATGTGGTTTTAAAACACATTATCACTATTCTCCCAGTTTTTTGGCTTTGGAGTACTCTTTCATTCCATTTCCCTTTATTTTCCACGTCCAATCTGTAATCCACATTGCATTGCCATTTCTTTTTGGTCTTGTGACTACCATCTTAAACCATGAATTCTTAGATTGTTTCCTATATGGGGTGGCCGCAGTTGTGTTTTTCAAACAGAATGTCATTATGTAATTCTCCTTATCAACAACTTACCATGCTGTTCTGCTGTATTTTGAGAATTTTCTGTCTAGCTTGCAGTATGCCTTCTTCTCTTATTTCTCTTTATTCCCTAACAAATTCAATTCCGAACAGCTTCTTTGTTGGCTAAGTATTGTTCCCTTGAATATTCTCCACTAGGCATTTTTTGGCAAAACTGACTTCTTTAGAAAGCCTTTTCTTTTAAAAATGCACACAGAGGGGTGCCTGGGTGGCTCAGTGGGTTGAGCCCTCTGCCTTCGGCTTAGGTCATGATCTCAGGGCCCTGGGACTGAGCCCTGCATTGCATCGGGTTTTCTGCTCAGCAGGGAGCCTGCTTCCCCCTGCCTCTCTCTGCCTGCCTCTCTGCTTACTTGTGATCTCTGTCTGTCAAATAAATAAAATCTTAAGAAAAATAAAAGGCAATACCTCAAAACTAAAGTTAAAAAAAAAATGCACACTGATCTTTTTTCTTTCTCCCTGTCTCTTCAATTCTATATAATTTGTATATGGCTTCTTTGCATGGATATGTGTGAGGTATATATTCAATAAGAATCTAAATCTTTTAAATAGAAATTATTAATTGATGCATTAATTGGTATAAAAATCTGCTACATTAAGTAAAAAATTTTTAATAGGATGAAAGATACGATCACTTGGATCCCACTGAAGTGGAAAAAGTTGAAAAATATATCAGCGACGCCATGAGTTGGCTGAACAGTAAGATGAATGCACAAAACAAACTAAGTCTCACTCAAGATCCTGTGGTGAAAGTTTCAGAAATAGTTGCAAAGTCAAAGGTAAGTTACCTACAAAATTCTTTTTTTAATGGGTTCAAGCATTAAACATTTTTAATGGGAGCTGTTCTTTGAGAAATAATCAGCTTGCAAAAGAACTTAGAGAAACAAGTTTAAGGCTAATTTTTAATTTAAAAAAAAAAAATTCTAGGTGGGACATCCCTGTCCCTTGATTTAGTCACATACACAAGGCTGTTTTTTATATTTTAAGTGTAATCCAGAAAGAAAGAATGCAATGTGATAACTTACTGTTTTCTAGATTAGATAAGACTTCTAAATCCCCATAGTAGTAAAACTTTGCAGTATTGGTCTTTGACATCATTTGAAACCTGTAAAATTCTGTGGTAAATCTTATTTTTGAGATAAATTTCCCAGTCTAAAAAACATTACCCATGAAAATACAAAAGATTATCATAGAAAAGAACACCATGAAAAACATGGAGACAAATTTTGTAATAAAGATAAGCATCTTAGTAGAAAAATGAGAAAAAATATTGGATGGCAATTGACAAAACAAGGTTATACATGTCCAATAAATATATATGAAAAGGTGCTCATCCTCATCACATTCTTCTCCACTCATCTCTTTTCATCTGATTCATGGTTTTGTGTTTACATTCATAATCTTTGTCATAAGTTGTCAAGGGTGCAAAGAATCGGATGTTCTCCCTTAGCAACCTGGTTGAATTTGTTAAAGCATTTTGCATCAGTATATGTTTAGAAATTTAAAGGATGTATATGTTCCCTTTAACCCAGAAATCACAATTGTTCATCCTAATTCATCCTAAATTGATGATTGCACAGGGATAGGCACATAAATACCCTTGCTTATTAATTAGCAAAAAATTGGAAGAAACACATACCTGGCAGTAAGAAATTAGATAAATTGAAGCATCCATTCAACACTTTGCAATCATTACATTAATTTTAGAGACAGAGATCTATCTAGATAGAAAGATGTGTACAACATATTGCATGAGAAGGGAAAGATTACAGAACCTAAATGACATTATTTCACTGTATAAATTAGCAAGCATCTTCACAGATCTGTAGGCTTGTAGGTATGTGTATGCATGGACATACACCTAAAAGGACATTCACTAAAATGTTCATGTTAATCTGTAGAAGATGGAATTTCAGGTACTCTTTTTTTTTTTTTTTTGCCTTACCTAGTTCAGTATGTTTTCAAGGTTTTGTTTTTGCTTTTTTTAAAACAATAAACGGGTATTTTTAAAATCAAAGCGAAGTATTTTCCTTTTGAGAGAGTTTTGCAAAGAAACCATAATAATTTACTCTTAATCAGATGTAGTATGGTAAGAGCAGTTTCCCCTAGGTTGTTAACTCCCTATCTTTCTGTCCCTATCCCGATCTCTGTGACACTGGTCTTGGGGATTTTAATGGTCTTTTATTTCTGTGTTAAAAAGAAATAAGCAAAGATAGAGAAATTACATTGTCCTTACTTTAAATTATTGAGTTGCATATACATTCATGACTTCATTTTCTTTCAGCATAGTTCTACAGGTCCACTTATGAAAGCTGTTTTCATGTAAATACCAATTTATGAAATGTGTTATTTGATATAATTCTCAGAGCACTAGGCATAATTTAAAGGAATGAATTAAAAATTATTTCTGGGGCGCCTGGGTGGCTCAGTGGGTTAAGCTGCTGCCTTCGGCTCAGGTCATGATCTCAGGGTCCTGGAATCGAGTCCCACATTGGGCTCTCTGCTCAGCAGGGAGCCTGCTTCCTCCTCTCTCTCTCTGCCTGCCTCTCTGCCTACTTGTGATCTCTCTCTGTCAAATAAATAAATAAAATCTTAAAAAAAATAAAATAAAAAATAAAAATTATTTCTGTCCAAGAAAACTATATTTCAATTATGAGGAACCAGTTTTTAGGAAGATTAGATACAAAGAATTTGGTAAAGATTGAAGAGTTCCTTGTCAGCATTAATATGCACTAACCCAGAAATAAATGCTTCATTGATGTATTTGAAGAGACTTGGTTATCTAACTGAGCTAACATAAATTCAGGAATATCTTATTAATGTGGAAATTTAGAAAATTAATGGTAATCTGTTCTGTAGTATTTTTAATACCACTTTTCTTCATGTCTTTTAGGAACTGGATAATTTCTGTAACCCCATCATTTACAAGCCCAAACCGAAAGTAGAGGTTGCTGAAGACAAAGCAAAAGCTAATAGTGAACATAATGGACCAATGGATGGACAGAGTGGGACTGAAACTAAACCAGATACAACAAAAGACAGCTCCCAGCATACTAAATCTTCTGGAGAGATGGAAGTGGACTAAGTCTTAATTTTACCTTCACATAATTCAAACAGTGCAAGCAACCACAAGGTCCATTCTTCCTTTTACATGTGGTACACACAACATATGTTCAGTTGTTCTTAACCACTTTTTGTCATTTGTTTTTTGGAGTAGTTTTGAAAAGTGTTCTATATTGAGTGCACCTCTGTTCATTTCCATTGCTGCTTATGTGAAGCTTTAGCTGCGTATAGATTTACAAGTCAGTTTTAGCTTTCTTAATACATGTTCTATCAAACATGCGAGACTGATATGTATTTGGCAACAATCTACCTTATTTAAAGCTTCTACTTGGATAAACCTCAGCTCCTGTATTCAGGAGAGGATACTGTATTGCACTATTGTTGCAGAAGCATAGATTTAATTGCATCATCATTTTGAAAAACATTGAAATGGATGTGGTTTGAAGCCACTGAGGCACTGACTTTTTTTCTAGTTATTGTAGTTACAATTTAAATATTAAAACAGATGATCTCATTGGTGTGCAATGAGAACTCCAAAGTGTTATCATCACATAAATGAAATAAATCACATGATGAAAGGGAAACACAATTTTTATGTTACGGTGACACCAGCAGTTTGCATCTTTTATTAGTAATGTGGATTGATGTTTTCTGAGAGTAATTCAGTGTCATTTTCACTTGAAACTTCTGATCTACTTGTCCTGAAGACCAGCTGCTGCTAAAGTAATACTAGCCTAAAGATAAGAAGCATTATTGATGAAAATACCTTCATGTTAAGGGGGAAATTCTGTTGACCTACTCAGACATGCATCTGTGATGTTGATAGCCTTGTTTCAGTTTTAATAGTTATTTTGGTTTTCTTAATTGATTTTGTTAATAACACAGGGTAGGGAGAAATGGGCACAATGTGTATCGCATTATATACATTATCACTGATTTACTTAATGTTAAGAAGTAGATAAACACTATTAAATAAGCGGTAATACTTGAAAAGAAGTACTTCTACCGTAAGTCTTAGAAAATAATGCTTGTAATAAACTTAACTATGTTACATATCAACAGGCAAAATATAGAATGTTACATAAGTGTAATATGATATGATGTGATTAAATTATAGTTCCTGCTGTTACATTACCTATTCAGATGTTGGCTCCAGTTTTGGTGCTTCTTATATATATTACATGGGACAAAGGACTGTGAAATTAAGATATTTTAAGGACTTAATCTGTGCTCCATCACCAGACTTGTTCACATTGTTCAGTTCCTCCCAGAGGTTAGAAACTATTTTAAGTATAGGAGCAGACTGAAATGACTTTCCAAACCTACAAGAAGCCTAGACAATGCCATGGGCACTGGTGTTTCATGCCAATCAACTAGATTAACCTAAGTTAAAATTTTGAAAGGCTCACTTTCCCCCAAAGCTAAACCTTTATATTAATACTGACTTTTCTTAAGTAGTAAAAATTGAGAGTTGAATATCTTTAGGGATAGTCATTATTTCTCAGAGATAGTTCTCTTAAGAGAGATTTTGTTTCTACAATGTAGTCTGCACTGAAAAGGAAAGTATGGAGTAGTGCATTTTGCAGGGATTTTTATTCATCCTTTTTGAGGGAGATGTCCCTTTTTTGCATTAAAAAAATCATATAGACCCAACATATTTTTAATGTCTTCTAGTCTTCAAAATTGTCTTAATACTCTAAAGGTGAACTAATTATACCCATTAATAATGAAGTACTTTTTTTCTTTAAAGAAGTTACTTTTCCTTTATAGGTTAAATATGTAGGTTCATTTCAGGAAAAGCATCAAAGATAGGAAGGAATATTTCAACAGTAGACATTAGGGAGTTTATAGCTTTTTCTTGAGTTACAAGAAAATCTCCAGGAACTTCATTAGGAGCTATATGGCCCCGTAACTTCTTGTAGACAAATGAGGAAATAGCCCTTCTGCACCTGAGTTGTCTAATTATACTTGATATTTTCTGTTCCTTCTTTTCAGTTCATGTAGCTCTGTTTTAGTCAGATATTTAACATTCTAATTCTTGCAGTTATATAACACTTTACTTAACAAAGATGATATGTATAACTTTTCCTACTCATTCAACTTAAATATTTTCAAAAGCCCTTTAACCTTATGATGTGGTTATTTATCAAGTATATTAATAAAGGAAAATATGTTCTCCTTAATACAGTTTTGGGTAGAAGGCATGGTTCAGTTTAATTTTAATCACTGAAATATGTTCAGTACTAGACAAAATTTTTTTCAGAATAAAAGGCCACTATTTTAGAAGTTATTTTAAAAGACATAAAAAATTAGAATGTTTTCCTATAATCAAATATGAACTAAGTATGTAGAAAATACCTAGGATGATTAATACATATAGATTAGTACACTCTGGAAAAGTGTAAATTGGTTTCAGAATCCAACTCCTGATAGTCCATAATACTGTGATCTTAAAAACAAAAATTGCTTAAATAAGAAAGTTTGTGATGTTTCAGTTCCTTAGCAGTATACAGAATTCTTAAGTTTTAAACAACTAGAAACAGCACACCAAAGAATTGGGCTTTTGGAATAAACAGATCATCTGTGTTTAAGAGTATAAATAATTAGACTTTTATTAAGGAATAAAGATTTCTTAGAGTTACTTGGCCAATTTTTAGTATATTTATGATTATTTCCTAGATAGAAGTCTATATTAAAGTGAATTTGGGGGCTCAGTTTTCAAT
This sequence comes from Mustela erminea, assembly GCF_009829155.1. Lineage (NCBI taxonomy): Eukaryota > Metazoa > Chordata > Mammalia > Carnivora > Mustelidae > Mustela > Mustela erminea. The sequence continues at coordinate 83,092,827 of NC_045615.1, forward strand.
ATAATAAGTGTTAAAGCATTTTATCCAAATTAGCACATCTTGAACTGTTTTGAGAAATTATCATCTTTTAAAGACAATAGGCATTCAAATACAGTAAACCAATTAGCTGACTTAATTTTGACCTGAAATAGATAGAACCATTCCTCCATTTTCATAAATTTGATTTTTAATAATAAACCTATAAACCTTCCCATTAGAATTTTTTTTAAATAGCTGATATTTGGTAGTTTACAACAAATGAAACCCTGGCATTGATCTTACATACAGAAGTAATTCTTAAAGACAAGAAAAATATAATTTTACCTAACATTTTATAGTTTTACAACCAATAACTGCAGTTCTAAGGTAAATGTTATTTTGTGGTTAAAACTTTGGAAGTTTTAGGTGGAATCTGCCTTTGTGATATTTGATCCTACAAAATTAATGATAAGCATAGTTTAATTTTATCAGTATTTAAAATCTGTAAAATCTGATGGCACTGATTAAAGTGAGCCACTGAGAACTTTTCAAATGACATAGGTAGTAGCGATGCTTATAAAGTGTGATTCTAATATTTTATTATCCTCTTACTCTACAGTGGTTTTTAACTATCGTTTAGCAAACTAATCTTGAAGCAGTCAATTTCAGAAGACACTTTTTTTGATCAAAAAAGAAAAATGTTTATAGTTACCTTTTGTTTTTTGTCAAGGTCTTATTTAATCTAAGGTCTTACCATTTTAAAGTTCCCAGGAAGCATATAATTTTTCCTTTCAATAATGTAACAAAACTTTAATGCAGATGAAAAAGACCAAACGAAACTCTTAACCAAAACAAACAAAAAACTTCAGCTGTTTTGCTTCCAATCTCTAATTTAAAAAAATACTAAAATTAATGTTCTTCCATATATTCCTGTTTCCCAAGAAAACAGCAGCTTTGAGTTTATAAAACAGATGTCTAAATTCTTTTCTTGCTAAATTCAAGGGTATTTGTTTCACACAAAAAGGGGCACCTGGAATTCTTAGAATATGAAACTGAAACTGCTTGGAAGACAACTTAAATCTCTCTGGCAGTGGTCAAGTATCTATTAGGTGGTAATTGTTCTTTCATCTTCCAGATCCCTAAGGACACGTCCTCTAGCATATTATTAGAGTGGGTACCAAAAGAAAATGTGTATATTAAAATATATTACTAAATGACTAGGAACATTCAAATCAAAGAAGAAAATAATTGAATCAGGAACATTTGATTCCATCAAGCAGGTCAAAATCCATAACCATAATAAAAATTAACCCTATCATCTTTGCTTTGGAATCTATTACTGTCATGTTCTAAGTTACAGGATTGACTTATCAAGGAAGTAAACTGATACTTACATCCTTTATAGAGATAAGTGAAATTCAGTATGTTTTACTTTTATAGTGTATAAACTTATAGATGGAAATGATCTTATTATTCCTGGTTAATCTTGTTTATCTTTTCATTCAGTTCTAAGCTCTGAAATAATGTTTTTCTCAAGCACATTTTTTTTTTATGTTAGATTCATTAGGTGCTTTATTTCATGGATTTTTAAAAATAGTTTCACTGCTATCCTATCACTTCGATAGCTAATTTTATTACCTTTGTCCCATTTAAATACCAAATCTTACTGTGAAGAATGCTTTGACTCTTAAATTCATACTTGAAGAGCCGTGTTTTAAGTTTCCATATATAAATATCTCTAAAATTTAATAATGGCTTCTAGATTTTTCATGTTTTGGCCTTAGAATGCTTTTAAGTAGAATACTTTTTAAAGTACTTCTGGATCAAAAGAGGTCAGTTTTGTGAATTACTGTGTATTAAGAAACCCAGCATTCTTTATTTTTAATACAAATATCAGTGTGAAAAAATAACAAGGTTCAGAAATTCAAAATAGTTGTTAAAGGGTTAGCCACCTTCCATTCTTTGTTTTCTGATTTACATACATGTGCTGTGCATCTTTGTTTTCTTAGAATTTCCTAAATTTTTTACTTCCAAGACCTTGAGTAAAATCCTCTTGAAATCATATGGATCAAACCAAAATAAGATGTTAAAATGTCATTAGAGATAGGGAAATCAAGGTAATGCAAGGTACTGCTTTAAAGTATTGTATTTTTGTCCCTGAAATAAAATTTTATGGCTTAGTGTTTTAGAAAGAGACTTACATTACAAGTGGTTACCTTTTATACTTGGTAGGATGAAGTCATTGTTTAATACTACAGTATATAGAAGCAGTTTTTTAAAATGATATTATCATTGTTTTAGTTCTAACAATATGGCATCCAAGTCATTTTTCTTTTCTTCAACCGTTATTAAAATAATTTCTGTACATGGTGACTCTGACTCTAGTCATTAGTCTAAAACAATTTCTGGCAGTTTAGTTCCTACTAGCTAATTTTTTTAAGGAAACTACATTTGATTTCTTCATTTCCCAGTTTGTTTTCAATACAAAGAGTAACCAGTGCAATGCATAAAATCATTGCCAAGTATGATGTGTCTATAAAAATAATCAACTGATTTTTCCATGAGCCAACTCATGTGTAGTGAGCCAACATGAGAATGGGTTGTGATGTTGCGTTGGTACATTCTAGGAATATATATTTGGCATACAGTTTTGGTTCACAAACCTAAAAAATGTTTACATATGGCAGGATCAAAGAATATAAAACAATTTATGTATGTAAACTGACATCTTAATACTAGTGAACAAATAGTAATTGATAATACAATTAATTTTTGGATGACAGTACACACAAGTCATGTAATCAGAATAAATCTATATCTACTTCTTGAACCATGCGATTTGCACACCTGAGGTTTAATTTTCACATATTGAACTTCACTGACTGGATGGTAGTTGCAAGTCCTCAGAAACATTTACAAAAATTTGCTTGTTGATGAAGGTTTTTTAATTGGGCAAATTTTTGAAACCTTCTAATGCTATTGATTCTGAAAACTAAAATAGTTTGCTAATGTTGGATGTGTTGTCAGAGAATAAATTTAGCTTTATATACTGGAAGAGAAAACAGGAATAAGTGAATTTGAAGACTTTAGGCATTTTCAGTAGGCATAGAGGAGCTCCATGCCCAGTGAGTCTCCTGCTTGAGAACTGCTATTGACAAAAATGTATCAAGTAGTTTAGGGTGTTGGGATAAGAAAATGATTAAGGTCCCCTGGTCTAGATTAGAGCATTCGGTGCTTAATATTCTAGGGACAGAAAAACACGAAAGAATTAAAGGCTAATGGATCCTCTGTCTAGAAAAACGTTTATATGGACTGTAGACTGTCCAATGAAATGCAAATAAATACTTGTTAAGTCTAGAAAGCTTAACAATTGGCATTTCATTCCTCTTCATCCTGAACTGGGGAGAACTGGATAGGATTTAGGTTTGTTTTGCTTGCTTGTTGTAAAACCCAAGTCATTAGTTAATTGAACAGGGCTGGAGAAGGAATGTCCGTTGATTATAAGTACCTCCCAATACTCTGTCCTTAAAAATTCTCCCTTTTTAAGTATAAGGAACAAAAGGTTTAAGATGGTTTACATAGCCTGGAAATGCCAGAAGGCAGTTTGAACTAATATTCAGCAGCTGCATTGCCAAATGACTGCATTTGGTTTCCTATTTAAGTTCACTGTGATGGTGAAAATCAGTGTAAAACCTGAAAGGCTTAGTGTACTGTTTTAGAGCTAGCAAGGGTTATTAAATTAAAAGTTAAATAAGTAGGAAGGAAATAATTTGTAGTTAAGAGAACCCTGTTGAAGGCAAAGAGAAGCAAAGAACAAATCACAAAAAATAATAGAAATCCAAATGTCAGTAGTTACAGTAAATGTAAATATTGTAAACTTGCCAATTTAAAAACTATGTGGTTTTTACAAAAATAATTCTTAAACACAATGATGTAATAAGTTTAAATTGGTGGAATAAAAAAATGCCAATCAAATGAAATTGTGAAACCATTAATCAGATAAAATTTATTTTAAGGTGAAAAAAGTGGGATAAAAAGTGAGCTTTAATAATGATAAATGGAGCAATTCACTGGGAATTAAAAATTCAAGCTTTGAAATCTATAAAGCAATTTACAGCTACAAAGAGAAGTTTAGGTCCAAGGTATCCATGGTAACTGATAGGTAATAAGTAATTAAAAATATTGAATTTTAAAAGCTAGATCTAATAGACTTACATAAATTATCACTCAGCTATTAGGTAAAACTTTAAGTACACATAGAATATTTATAAAAATATCAGTAAACCACAAAACAAATCTCAACAAACACCAAAATCCATTATACAGATTTTCAGACAACAGCACACACAGTAATATGATGAGTAACCCATGAAGAGAGCCCAAAAGAAATCCTTATGCCTATATGCTTGAATTGAAAAAAATAACTTCATGAAACATCAAAGCACATTAAAAATTAGAAAATACTTCAATCGGAATGACATTATAATCATTTTATATATTTTTAAAATATTTTTTAAATTGCAAATCCACCTCTTTGAGATTTAAGATCTATTTTTCTCATTGCAATACACAAGAATGCATGTAAGTGTTCAGCAAATATTTAAATAAATGAAAGCTGCATGTAAGACTTGGTAATGGGACACCTGGGTGAATCAGTTAAGTATCTGCCTTCAGCTTGAGTCATGATCCCAGAGTCCCAGGATCAAGCCCGCTGAGCAGGGAGCCTGCTTCTCCCTCTGCCTGCAGCTCCCCCTGCTTGTGCTCACTCTGACAAAATCTTAAAAAAAAAAAAAAAGACTTGGTAACATGCAACTAGAGTACTATTTTGTAAGTTTTTTTTTTTTTTAAAGATTTTATTTATTTATTTGACAGAGATTACAAGTAGGCAGAGAGGCAGGCAGAGAGAGAGAGGAGGAAGCAGGCTCCCTGCTGAGCAGAGAGCCCGATGCGGGACTCGATCCCAGGACCCCGAGACCATGACCTGAGCCGAAGGCAGCGGCTTAACCCGCTGAGCCACCCAGGCGCCCTATTTTGTAAGTTCTTATGCCTTGGGGTACCTGGGTGGCTCAGTCAGTTGAGTGGGTGGCTCAGTCAGTTGAGCATCCGACTCTAAATTACAGCTCAGGTCATGATATCAGAGTTGTGAGGTTAGCCCCAGGTCAGGATCCATGCTGGGTGTGGAGCCTGCTTGGGATTTTCTACCTATTGCTCTGCCCAACCCCCAAATAAATCTTTTTTTTTTTTTTTTAAGTTTCTATGTTTCAATGCATATACTGAAAATGAATATTAAAAATCTAATGACCCTGGGGCATCTGGGTGGCTCAGTCATTAACTGTCTGCCTTCAGCTCAGGTCATGATACCAGGGGTCCTAGGATCAAACCCTGTGTTGGGTTCCCTGCTCTTCAGGAAACCTGCTTCTCCCTCTCCCACTCCCCCTGCTTGTGTTTCCTCTCTTAATGTCCCTCTCTCCATCAAATATATATTTTTTAAATGTTATGATGCTAATCATCCCAGGAAGGGAGAAAGACAATAGCAAAATAAACCTAAAAAAATGAGAATGAAAGAATAAAAGAGGAAAAATTAATAGCAAGTGGAAAAGGGGCACCTAGGTAGCTCAGTGGGTTGGGCCTCTGCCTTCAGCTCAGGTCATGATCTTGGAGTTCTGGGATTGAGCCCCAAGTTGAGCCCTCTGCTCAGCGGGGAGCTTGCTTCCTACCCCTCTCTCTGCCTGCTTCTCTGCCTACTTGTGATCTCTGTCAAATAAATCTTAAAAAAAAAAGAAAAAATAGCAAGTGGAATAAAGGATCAACAAAGTCAAAACCTCTATCTGAAAATAAGTTTCTTTTAAAAAGCCTCTAGCAGAATGGGTGAAGGAAAAAACATAATCATTAAATCAATTATGAGTTAAAAATTTACCCATAAAAGATAAACCAAGACCAGAATGCCTTACAAATATCCTAGAAATGACTTTAAACTTAAGAAATTAAGAAAACTTTCTAATTCTTTTTATAAAACCAGTTTTTCACAATGTATTCTTGGTATGCCACACAAGAAAAGGATGATATGAGAAACAAAATACTTTCCTAAACCCAATCATGCACATAAATGCAACAAATTACAAATTTTCTAAATATTAGCAAATTAAATTTATAAGCATATTAAAAATGTTATCAGATTAGTTTTATTAGCAAACTAAATTTATAAGCATATTAAAAATGTTATCAGATTAGTTTTATCCCAAGGATACAAGAATAGTTTAATGTTAGGAAATCCCTTATTCATCACTTTGACTAAGAGAAAATATTTTTAACAGTTGCTTGAGAGTACATTTCATTGCTCATTTATGATTTAAAAAAATAAAAGATTTTATTGAGCATGAGAGGGGAGAAAGGAGAGGTCAGAGGGAGAAGCAGACTCCCTACTGAGCAGGAAGTCTGATGTGGGACTTGATCCTGGGACTGCAGGATCATGACCTGAGCCGAAGGCAATTGCTTAACCAACTGAGCCACACGGGTGTCCCCATAAAAAAATAATCTTATACTTAGTTCAAGCCACCATCGTCATTCATCTACATTATTATAGTAGTGTACTAAGGGGTCTTCCTGACATTCCCAACACAACTCAAATTTATCCTTTTAAAACTTGTATATCCGATCATAGGTCACTCTTCTGATTAAAACACTCCATAGATCTCCACAGCACTTGGTAAAACCTAAAGTACTCACCATATCCTGTAAAGTCCTACATGATCTGTACCATTAACTCTTACCTCATGTTTACTGCCTTCCTCCTTCATCACAGAGCTCCAACACAATGGTCATCTTCTGTTTTAAGAGCACTGTAAAACTGTTGAAAGATAAAGAGAAAAATCTTAGAAGTTGCCAGAGAACAAAGACCATTTCCCCCTCTAAGGAGCAACAAGACTAGTTAATGACTGACTTTCCAAGAGAAATGATAGAATCTAGAAGATAAATTTTCACTACTGACATAGTAAAGTGAAACAAAAACCTACCAACCTAGGGTTCTATACCCATTGAAAATATCCTTCAAAAGGCACAATATTCTCTCATATAAAAGCTCTTAAATCTGCACCAAAAGTAATACTAATACGAAACTCTTCAGATAGAAGAAAAATGCAAGGAAAAGAAAGCACCAGAAAATAGAAATGGATGGGTAAATCTAAATCTTAAATGTGTTTTAGGGGCAACGGGTGGCTCAGTCGTTAAGCGTCTGCCTTCAGCTCAGGTCATGATCCCAGGGTCCTGGGATTGAGCCCCGCATCAGGCTCCCTGCTCAGCAGGAAACCTGCTTCCCACTCTCCCACTTCCTCTGCTTGTATTCCCTCTCTCACTGACTCTTTCTCTCTCTCAAATAAAATCTTTGGGGAAAAAAAAAAAAAACTCTTGGGGAGCTTGGGTGGCTCAGTCAGTCGGTTAATCAGCTGCCTTCAGCTCGGATCATGATCTCCGCATCCTAGGATCAAGTCCCATGTTGGGCTCCTTGCTCAGCAGGGAGCCTGCTTCTCTGTCTGCCTGCCACTCCCTCTGCTTGTGGACACTCTCTCTCTGACAATAAAATCTTAAAAAAAAAAAAAAAAATAGTGTCTCAGGGTGCCTGGCTTGTTCAGTGGTAAAAACGTGTGATTTTAGCGTCACAAGTTCAACCCCACAGAGATTACTTAAATTAAAAAAAAAACTGTCTTGATCACAATATAAGCAATAATGCATGACAAGAAATCAGTGCTCTAAAAAAACGCAGAACCAAAACCAGCCTCAGAGTTCTGCAAACTTTGTCTTAGATGCACTTCTTCCTTAGCAACACAAATGCAACTGAAATAATTCATGAGTCATGAATTATGTGAACTGTTACGTGAACTTATATACACGTGTGTGTATGTGTGTGTGTGTATATATATATATACATATATATATATATATGCACACATATCTATCACAATTCAATACCATTTCTAAATGTCACTGTTGTGATGCTATCTCCTGTAGGTACATTTTTATTTTTAAGATGTTTTATTTATTTGAAAGAGCACAAACAAAGGGGAACAGCAGAGGGAGAGGGAGAAGGGAGCTCCCTGCTGAGCAGGGAGCCTGATGTGGGGCGTGATCCCAGGACCCTGAGATCAAGACCTGAGCTGAAGGCAGACATTAATGGACTGAGCCACCCAGGTGCCCCCTGTAGGTACATTTTTAAAAATTAGGTTTCTGGGGCGCCTGGGTGGCTCAGTGGGTTAAGCCTCTGCCTTCGGCTCAGGTAATGATTCCGGGGTCCTGGGATCGAGTCCCGCATTGGGCTCTCTGCTCAGCGGGGAGCCTGCTTCCCTCTCTATCTCTCTGCCTGCCTCTCTACTTGTGATCTGTCAAATAAACATAAAATCTTAAAAAAAAATTAGGTTTCTACATTTCTAATACTTTTGTGTATCTTTCCTTAGTGCAAAGGGGTTTATAACATCTTTTTAATTTGTTGTGACCTTATATACATCCTTTTTTATACCTGTTATCACTTTTAATATTAAATTCCACAGGAGTCTAGTTCCAGGCTAAAATCTTATACATGATCCTTCAGGTTCAAAGATAGGCAATTATACAGGTTTTACCAAGCTGGCCACAAGTGGGAAAACTGCCCTCCTCACAACAGACTTGGTGAATGGTTAGTCTCTTGCAGTCTCTGGAAGGAGTTGCAATCAAAGACTCAGATCTTCATTCCACCCCTGAGCCAACACTGCTCATACACATTCAGCATTCCTAGCCCAACCGCCTCCATTCAGAGGCCTCCATACAGTAGAGCCTCTACCAAGACTTCCTCATCAGGGGACTTTGACTAAAACTTTTTTCCCTTCTGATTCAGTGATTGGAGAAACAAACAAGAATACAATCTTTTCTATTTTCAACTTTTTTTACACCTAGCCATTACCCCTTTCCCTTCTCCCAAGCCCAAAGTCCTTAAAATGGTAGAAGTGTTTTGTCCAACTCTTCAGCAGTGAGTCATTTTCCACCACCAGCACTGCCTATCATCAGACTGGCCCATGCCTGGTACTATTCCATGATAAACGGAACATTGAAGAGCTAGCATTTTTCTTTTCTTCTTACCTGCAGTAGCTCAGGAAGCAAATAAAGCATTATTACTTTCAGTTTGGCTCATTGTCCTATTCAACAACATTGACATTTCACGGTTTGACAGATAATTCTTCCATTTCCTCTTTTTTCCACTGGCCTAGTATTTTAATCTTTATTTCTTTGTATCAATTTTTTATTTACATTGTGGTTAAAATATAGTGTAATATTGGTTTCAGGAGTATAATTCAGTGGTTCATCGTTTACCTATAACACTCTGAGCTCATCCCAAGTGCCCCCCTTATTATCCATCACCCATTTAGCCCATCCCCCTGCCCACCTCCCTCCATCAACCCTGTTTGTTCTATATAGGTGAGTGTCTTACTGTTTGATTCTTTCTTTTCCTCCTCTTTGTTCATCCAATTTGTTTCTTAAATTCCACATATGAGTGAAATGATATGGTATTTGTCTTTCTCTGACTTGTTTCACTTAGCATAATTCACTCTAGGCTGCGTCCACATCACTGCAAACGGTAAGATTTCATTTTTTCTTATGGATGAGTAATATTCCATTATATGTATATATATGCACCACCTCTTCTCTATCCGTTCATTAGTCAATGAATATTTGGGCTTTTTCCATAGTCTGGCTATTGTTGATAATGCTGCTATAAACATCAGGGTGGCATGTATCCCGTTGAACCAGCATTCATAGCCTTCAGATAAATACTTAGTAATGCAATTGCTGGATCATAGCATAGTTTTAGTTTTACATTTTGAGGAACCTCCATACTCTTTTCCAATTTTAGTATATGTGCTGCTGAAGCGAGCACAATACTGTTTCCAGAGTCACTGCACCAATTTTCATTCCCACCAACAGTGCAAAAGGTTTCCCCTTAGCATCCTTGCCAACCTCTTATTTCCTATGTTGTTAATTTTAGGCGTTCTGGCAGGTGTGAGGTGGTCTCATTGTAGTTTTGATTTGTATTTCCCTGATGATGATGATGTTGAGCACCTTTTCATGGGTCTATTAGCCAACTTAACGTTTTCTTTAGAAAAATGTCTATTCATGCCTTCTGCCCATTTCTTAACTGGATTGTTCTATGGGTATTGGGTTTGATAAGTTCTTTGTACATTTTGGACACTAACCCTTCATCAGATATATCATTTGCAAATATCTTCTCCCATTCCAAAGGTTGCCTTTTAGGTTTATTGATTGTTTCCTTTGCTGTGAAGCTTTGTATCTTGAAGTCTCAATAGTTCATTTTTGCTTTTATTTTTCTTGCCTTTGATGACATATCTAGTAAGAAGTTGCTACAGCCAAGGTCCAAGAGGTTACTACCTGTGTTCTCTTCTAAGATTTTGATGGCTTCCTGTCTCACATTTAGGTCTTTCAACCATTTTGAGTTTATTTTTGTGTATGATGTAAGAAAGTGGTCTAGTTCATTCTTCTGCATGTTGCTGTCCAGTTTTCCCAACACCATCTATTGAAGAGACTGTTATTTTCCTTTAGATATTCTTTCCTGCTTTGTTGAAAGATTAGTTGACCATATAGTTTTGGCTCCATTTCTGGGTATTCTGTTCTGTTCCATTGATCTACGTTCTGTTTTTCTGTTGGTACCATACTGTCTTGATCACTATAGCTTTGTAGTATAGCTTGAAGCCTGGAATTGTGATGCCTCCAGCTTTTCTTTTTCCAGATTGCTTTGGCTATTTGGGGTCTTTTGTGGTAATCTACAAATTTTAGGAGTATTTTTTCTGGCTGTGTAAAAAATGCTGGTGGCATTTTGATAGGGGTTACATTAAATATGTAGGTTGCTTTGGGTAGTAAAGACATTTTAACAATGTTCTTCCAATCACTGAGCATAGAATATTTTTCCATTTCTTTTCGTCCTCTTCAATTTCTTTCATAAGTGTTCTATAGTTTTCAGAATTCAGATCTTTTATCTCCTTGGTTAAGTTTATTCTTAGGTATGTTATGGTTTTTGGTGCAATCATAAATGAGATCCAATCCTTGATTTCTCTTTTTTTGGCTTCATTATTGGCATACAGTAATGCAACAGATTTCTGTATGTTGATCTTGTATCCTACGACTTTACTGCATTTATATATCAGTTCCAGCAATTTTTTGGTGGAGTCTTGTGTTCTCTACATAGAGGATCATGTTGTCTGCAAAGAATGAAAGTTTGACTTCTTTGTCAATTTGGATGCCTTTTATTTCTTTTTGTTGTCTGATTGCTGAGGCTAGGACTTCTAGTACTATGATAAATAACAATGAGTAGACATTCCTGTCTTGTTCCTGACCATAAATAAAATATCTGTTCTTCCCCCATTGAGGATGATATTAGCAGTAGGTTTTCATATACAACCTTTATGATTTTTTTAAAAATTGTTTTTTATTTTTTAAAATTTATTTGACAGACAGAGATCACAAGTAGGCAGAGAAGCAGGCAGAGAGAGAGAGAGAGAGGAGGAAGCAGGCTCCCTGCTAAGCAGAGAGCCTGATGTGGGGCTCGATCCCAGGACCCTGGGATCATGACCTGAGCTGAAGTCAGAGGCTTAACCCACTGAGCCACCCAGGCACCCTGACCTTTATGATGTTGAGGTATGTTCCCTTTATATCTATTTTGTTGAAAGTTTTTATCAAGAATGGATGCTATACTTAGTCAAATGTTTTTTTCTGCATCTATTGAGAGGATCATATGGCTCTTACCTTTTTTTAACTGATGTGGTGTATGACCTTGATTGATTTGTGAATTTTGAGCCACCCTTGCAGCCCAGAAATAAATCCCACTTGATTGTGTTGAATGATTCTTTTAATGTACTGGTGGGTTCTATTTGCTAGTATCTTGTTGAGAATTTCTGTATCCATGTCCATCAGAGACACTGGCCTGTAAATTCCCTTTTTTTAGTAGGGTCTTTGTCTGGTTCTGGAATCAAGGTAATACTGGCCTCATAGAAACAATTTGGGAGTTTTCTTTCCATTCCCACCCCCCCCCCCCCCACACCACCAAACAGTTTGAGAATAGGTATTAACTTTTCTTTAAATGTTTGGTAGAATTCCCTTGGGAAGCCATCTGACCCTGGAGTGAGTTTGTTGGGAGATTTATTACAGATTCAATTTCTTTGCTGGTTATGGATCTGTTCAAATTTTCTACTTTTTTCTGTTTGTGTTGTGATAGTTATATGTTTTTAAGAATTTATGTTTATTCCGGATTGCCTAATTTGTTGGCATTTAATTGTTCATAATCTCTTACTGTTGTTTGTTTTTCTGTGGTGTTGGTTGTGATCGCTCCTCTTTCATTTGTGATTTGATTTATTTGAATCCTTTCTCTTTTGTTTTTGATAAGTCTGGCTAGAGGTTTAACAGTTTCATTAATTCTTTCAAAGAGCCAACTTCTAGTTTCATTGAAGTTTCATAGTTTTTTCTTTTTCTATATCACTTATTTTGGCTCAAATCTTTATTATTTCTTCTTCTGCTGGCTTTAAGTTTTATTTGCTATTCCTTTTCTAGCTCCTTTAGGTTTAAGGTTAGGTTGTATATTTGAGACTTTTCTTGTTCTTGCTAGATTCTCTCTCCCCTCTTCCCCACTCCTACACCTATAAATAAATAAATAAATAACTTAGATCCTGTGTCCACTAGAACTGCAGCTTTGCAGCATTCTGTGGTACATGGAATTGGTGCATCCAGAGGGTTTTATGCTGGCTTCCTGGGGGAAGAGCCTATTACTGCTCTGGCTCACAGGCACACATGCCCCAGTTAAAAAAAAAAAAAAAAAAAAAAAAAGCACCTGCAAAGCACAGCAGGGCTTGGTATGAGCAGCTTGAGCCTCCTCTGAAGTCTGCCCATGCTGATGGGCAGGGGGAAAATGGTATTAGCCAACTGTCCCATCCTCAGAAAGGGGAGTTCATACCTGCTACTGTTCAGGAAGCCCTCACATAAGAGTGACCAATCCCCTTGTGATTGCCAGGCATTCTTCAAATCCCTGTCTTCACCCTTGTCTCTGAATCATCTGTCCATGCAACAGCACAGCTCCTGTGTTTTATCTCAGGTGCACCTGCTGGGTTTCAAAACTCCACATTTTAGGGACCCAGCAAAGGATGGACCCATGATGTGGGTCTCACCACACTGTGGCCAGTGCTGGTCTGTTCTGGAAGGGCACTTGCATGAACACACAGGGGGACTGGACTTTATGGTAAAGCACATCAAAAAGCCAGCATCCAGGTTAGCTGCCCTCAGTAGGTGTGTCTGCTCCTCTGCTAATGAATGGGGCAGCTCAATGGCACTCACCAGCTCTTGTGTCCCCTAAGAAGCAGTGGGCCTGTCCCAAATTCACTCTAAGAAGGGAAATTGTCTCTCCCTATGTGACCCAGGAAACCCTTAAACCATACTGTCCGCTCCCAGACTTCTGCCTTCCTTCTCAACAGGAGCACTTCAGGCTCTACCCCAGCGATAGCATGGACTTCTAAGAAACCCTTCAGTCTTGAGCTCCACCGCTTGTAAAAACTTGTGATAATCAGTCCCTCTCATTTACCCAGACAGTGGTTTTAGGAAGTGTTTTTCTTGTGCAATCCCTGCACGCTGTTCTTACTCTCTCTCCTCTTTGTGAGAAGGCTTCCCCACCTCTGCAGCACCTGTGATTCTTTCTCCCCCAAATCATGTCTCTGCACCAGCTACCTTCCACAATGTGGCCTCTGTTCTACCTCTAGATGTGCAGTTTGTACCCTTAGTCCTTGGATTGATTTCTTGGGTGTTCAGAATGATTTGAAATAAAATATCAAACAAAAAAGCCACAGAACTGAAGAACCGAATAACCTCACTGGAAAATACACTAGTTCAACAGCAGGTTGCATGAAACAGAGAAAAGGATCAGTCAGTTCAAAAGCAAGGCGGTGGGACTCATCCAATCAGAGCACAAAAAGAAGAATGGGAAAAGGTAAAAATATCTTAAGGGGGTTATAGGATAACATCAAGTGAACTAACATAAGGGTCCCAGAAAAAGAAGGGCCAAAATCTTAAGAATTAATGGCTGAAAACATCTCTAACCCAGGGAAGGAAACAGACATCCATATCTAAGATGCCCAGAGCATTTCAAAAAAGATGAATACAAACAGACCCATACTAAGATACTGTATAATTAAAATGTCAACATTTAAAGGCAAAAAAAAAAAAAAAAGTAGCAAGAGAAAAACAGCTTGTTACATAAAAGGGAACCCTTAACTTTACAATTATTTAATGAATATCTCATGGCGAGGAAAGCAACAGAATATGCAATGTAGTCAATGGCTACACTATATTTTAATAGTGTTGTAAGGTGAGACGGCAGCTACACTTGCTGTGAGTACAGCAGTATGTATATAGAGTTGTTGCATCACTATGGTGTGCATCTGAAACTAATGTAACATTCTATGTCAACTCCAATTTTAAAAAAAAATTAAAGGAACATCAAAAGACTATCAGTATACTTTTTAGCAGATACTTTGTAGGCCAAGAGGGAGTGGCACAGTATGTGTAAAGTGCTCAAGAAAAAACTTGTGGTCTTTGGAAGACGCTGGATTAGGAGGATTCTAAACTCATTATGTTCCACAGACCAACCTGCATAACAGCCACGTGGGTGCACAGAACACAGAAAATAACTCAAAGACGGGCGGAACAGACTATTAGTAGTTAACCAACAAGAGGAGGACACATGGGAAAGGATAGGAGGGGGTAGAGATGCAGTCTGGAACCGGTCTCATTGAGACTAACCACAGATGCGAGGGACACCACAAGCACAGAGAAGGGAAAGGAAACTCCCCACCCCAGGCACCACACACATGGGAACGGCACTGGGAGAACAAATCCCCATAACATTTGACTCTGAAAACCAGTAGGGCTTAATACTATGAATCTTTACAATCAGTGGAGCTTAACTCTGGGTAAAATTTTGGCAGATTCAGTCCTGACAGAGCCAAAGGGTGATAGGAAAACTGAGGCTCCACCAAGATACAACAGAGAAGCAGCACTCTGCAAAGCATCTAGGGTACAAGTAAAAATTACTCATCCCTCAAAGTGTGCTGGAGGAGCAGGGATCTTTAGGAGACTTCAAGAACAAAAAGCTGATGGGCACCATTTCTCCCCCACCTCCAGGCTAAATAGTGGGATGCTTGCATGAAAAAGCATGAACACCCCGCACCTACCTTTCAAACACCACACGTCCCCTCTCCCATTCTTCTGCAAATCCTCTGAATCCAAACTGGCCCACCTAGCAGGAGTCCCTCCAAAGCAACTCCTTCCTTCTATCCTGAATGCAGCCCTGGCAAATACCAGCACCACTGCAAAGTGATTCCTGGGGAAAATGACCACACACACCAGTACATCTGCAGTCCCGTCACCAAACTGGCAGTGTGGAGAGAGTGCTCTGCTGATCAGTGTATCTGCAGTCCCAGCACAGGGTCTGGGGAAAACATATGGACCAACTACAGGCCATGCCTACCAAAAAAAGCCTCTCAGTGGACAAGACAAGGATTGCTGGCTGTAGTTGGTGGGACCACAGCCCAGACAAATGGGCTAAGCACAGGTGCCTGATCTGACTGCTGACCTTGCCCAATTACATGCCCACACCTCCAGACTAGCTTGTTAATAGCACAGGACCAACCCAGCCCACAAGAGGCAAAATGGGCCATGGAAGCTGACTGGAATGAAAGCAAATGAGGCTTGGCTACAATAGTGAAGTACACAAAGCCTACATAGGAGACAACTCTCATGTGCCTGGTTTTGGTGAACAGGGGACATTGCACTACAGGGTACCAAAGGAACTCTTACTCACAAAGCTGCATCTTTCAAGATCAGGAGACAGAGCTAAATTTCCTAACACATAGAAACAAACAGAGAGATAAAATGAGATGGGAATATGTTGTGACATATGAAAGAACAAGAACCACAACAAAAGAACTAAATGAAATGGAGATAAAGAATACGCCTAATAAAAAATTCAAAGTGATGGTCATAAAGATGCCCACTGGACTTAAAATGTGAAACCTTTGACAAAGAAATAGAAATATAAGAAAGAACCCCTGGGGATAAAAATACATTATATGTTTATTAAAATTTAAAAAAAAGAAATATAAGAACCAGAGAAGATGAACTCTATAACTAAAATTAAAAACACACTACAGGAAGTTAATAGTAGATTAGAGGAGAGAGAAAAATAAAGATTAATGAATCAAAAGACAAAAGTATTGGGAAACAAACCAAGCTACACAGGAAAAAGAAAAAAGGAGTAATAAAAAGAACGAATAGGTAAAGGGAACTCAGTTACATCATCCAGTATAATAACACTCCCATTGTAGGGAATCCCAGAAGTAAAAGGGAGAAAACATTTATTTAAGGAAATAATAGCTGAAACTTGTATAACATGGATGCAGGAAACAGACATCCAGTTCCAGGAAACCCAGAAAGTGTTGAACACAAATAACCCAAGCAGATCCACATCAAGACACACAGTAATTAAAATGGCATAAAAATAGTGATAAACAGAGACTTTAAAAGTAGCAAGAGAAAAACCAGTTACATACAAGGGAAATCCTATAGGGTTAACAGATTTTCCAGCAGAGAACTTAGAGGCCAGAAGAACGTGGATAGGGTGCCTGGGTGGCTCAGTTGGTTAAGTGACTGCCCTCTGCTCAGGTCATGATCCTGGAGTCACAGGATCGAGTCCCACATTGGGCTTCCTGCTCAGCAGGGAGTCTGCTTCTCCCACTGACCTCTCTCCTCTCATGCTCTCTCTCTCTCATTCTCTCTCTCTCAAATAAATAAATAAAATCTTAGGAAAACAAAAAACAGAAGAACGTGGGTAAGGTGCTTTCAAAGTACTGAAAGAAAAACAACAACAACCCTGCAAACAAAAACCCAGCAAAGATATCATTCAGAACACAAGGAGAGAGAAAGTTTCCCAGAAAAACAGAAGTTAAAGGAGTTCGTCAATACTAAACCAGACTTACAAGAAATATTAAAGGGAATTCCTTGAGTGGAAGAAAAGGCCATAATCAGAAGTAAGAAAATTATAAAGGAAAGAAAACTCACTTGTAAATTCAAACATAATAACAGTAGTAGATTAATCATTTATAAAGCCAGCATAGAGATTAAAGCACTAAAGCCAATTATATTTATAAAAATCAGTCAAGGCATTCACAAAATAAAAGGATGTAAACTATAATATCATACATAAAACATCAATGAGCAAAGAGTAAAAACGTAGTGCTTTTAAGTGGGTTCAAGCTCAAGGAACCAACAATTTAATATAGAATACTACAGACACAAAATGTTATATATAAGCCTAATGGTAACTACAAATCAAAATCCTGTATTATAGCTGGGGCACCCGGGTGGCTCAGTCAGTCAGTATCTGCTTTTGGTTCATGATCCCAGGATCGAGCCCACATGAGGCTCCCTGCTCAGCTGGGAGCCTCCTTCTCCCTCTCCCTCTGCCCCGACCCCCTGCTCATGTTCTCTCTCTCAAATAAATAAATAAAATCTTAAAAAAAAAAACCTGTAATAGATACACAAAAAATAAAGAGGAAGAAATCAAAGCATATCACTATACAAGCCAGCAAACCATGAGAAAGGAAAGCAAGAGAAGAGTACAGAGAAGAACTACAACAATCATAATACAAGTAACAAAATGGCAATAAGTACTTACCTATCCCTTTGAATGTAAACAGACTAAAGGCTCTAATCAAAGACACAGAGTAACTGAATGGACAAAAAAGCAAAACCCTTCCATATGCTATCTAGAAGAGATTCATTTCAGATCTAAAGACATGTGGATTAAAAAGACTGAAAGTGAAGGGACAAAAATGTTTAGGATCCAAATGAAAGAAAAACAAAAAAACAAAAAACATAAAAAACCCTGGGGTAGCAATACATCTATCAGCCAATATAGACCTCAAAACAAAGGCTGTAACAAGGGACAAAGAAGGATATGATGATAAAGTGATAAAAGGAACTAATCAATAAGAGGATATACAAATGATAAGTATATAAGTACCCAACATGGGAGCACCTATGTACATAAAACAAATATTAACCAAAATAAAGGAGGAAATTGGCAGTATAAGAATAGTAGGGGACTTTAAAACCTCACTTAAATCGGGGAGAGTATGTGCTTTGGTGAGTGCTGTGAAGTGTGTAAACCTGGCGATTCACAGACCTGTACCCCTGGGGATAAAAATATATGTTTATAAAAAAAAAAAAAAACACCTCACTTAAATCAATGGATAAATCATCCATACAGAAAATCAACAAGGAAACCATGGCTTTGAATGACACACTGAACCAGATGGAACTAACAGATATATTCAGACCATTCCATCCAAAAACAGTAGAAAACACATTCTTTTCAAGTGTACATGGATCATTCTCCAGAACAGAAGAAGTCTCAGTTAGTTAACTGATAAAAAAAAGACTGATATCACAGTAAGCATCTTTTCAACCACAATGGTATAAAACTGGAAATCAGTTACAAGACAAAAATGACAAATACATGGATGCTAAATTACATGCTACTAAACAATAGATGAATCAACCAAGAAATCAAAGAGGAAATAAAAAACTAGGTGGAGACAAATGATAATGAAAATACAACAAACCAAAATCTTTGGGAAACATCAAAACCTGTTCTTACAGGAGGGTTCACAGCAGTACAATCTTAAGAAGAAAAATCTCAAAAAAAAAAAAAAACCATACCTTACCCTTAAAGGAGGTTGAAAAAGAAGAAAAAGCCCCAAACCAGTAGAAGGAAGGAAATAAGTGAAACAGAGTAAAAAAAACATTAGAACAGATGAGTGAAACCAGGACTTGCTTCTTTGAAAAGACCAACAAAATTGCAGATATATATAGGAGATTAAACAGAAAGGGGAGGGGGCCACCAAAGCTAGCCATTGGAAAGTAATACCCACAATGCGAAAGTGCCCTGAGCCTGGGGCGAAAGTGCCCTGAGCCTGGGGACCAGCAATAGCTTGGAGACCAGTGGCTGCAAGTTGGGAAGGGGCTGATAACAGCACTCAAACAGAACAAAGGGGCTTAAGGGGTAATTGTTGGGACCAGGTGGCCTCAGGTGCACATGGACCTAAGGCACACTAACGTGAGCCAGTAGTCCTGGGAATGACAGCCACCAGGACCAGGGTTGCCTGGACCAGTATTGCTAGAGGTTTTGGTGGCATGGAGGTACAGAAATAAGCTGGGGCCTCGGACAAACACTTGAAACAGTGGCTGGGGCTGTGCACCGCCTGTGGGAGCCTGCAGTGTTCAACAGAGTTTGCAGAAGAAGAGTCTGTGTTCTGGAGGATTCAGAGAGGAGCAGACTGTGGCTTCCCTCTGAGGCAGAGGTTGGGTGCAGACAGTTTACTTTGCTCTGACCCTCCAGAAAGGCATGAAAAGCCTCCAAAGAACAAAAGCCTCCAGAGAACAAAAGCCAGAAAAAACAGTTTCCCAGGGGGCACGGCAACTCAGCCCAAGCAGGATGATTGAAAAACAACATGGTAGGCCCCTCCCCCAGAAGACAAGCTGATACAATAAGAGGACAACAACCATGGGTCCCCATAAAATTGTAAAACCCAAACATCAGGAGAAAACAGTCTATTAAGCTCCTGGTATTGTCTCACAGCCTGTATATTTCTTAGATACAACTTTTCTCTCTCTTTTAATACTTCCTCGTGATTCTTGTTCTTTTATTTTTTTTAACTATTTTAACTAGATGTTTAATACAAGATATTCCATAGTAACATTTTTTTAAGATATTATTTATTTGACAGAGATCACAGGTACGTGGAAAGGCAGGCAAAGAAAGAGGGGGAAGCAGGCTCCCTGCTGAGCAGAGAGCCCGGTACAGGGCTTGATCCCAGGACCCTGAGATCATGACCTGAGCCGAAGGCAGAGACTTAACCCACTGAGCCACCTGGGCACCCCTCCACAGTAACTTTTTAACTTGAACTTTTTCATATAATTTTTTTTCTTTTTCTTTATATGTATGTGTGTGTGTGTGTGTGTGTGTGTACACAATGTATACTTCAATGTAGACCTTTTTCCCCTATTCAGTACTACCTTTTTTTTAAAAAATAGATTTATTTATTTATTTGACAGAGAGAGAGATCACAAGTAGGCAGAGAGGCAGGCGGGGGGGGGGGGAAGCAGGCCTCCCACTGAGCAGAGAGCCCAACCTGGGGCTTGATCAGGGACCCTGAGATCATGACCTGAGCAAAAGGCAGAGGCTTAACCCACTGAGCCACCCAGGTGCCCCTCAGTACTACCTTTATATAGTTTTAATTTCCCTGTATTTCTGGAAAGTTGAGTTCTCTAACAAAGATAACAAAATACACCCAGAAAGAACTGAAATACACTTCTTCTCCCACATAGAGGGATTATAACCACCTTCCCATCAGTCCCCACTTTTTATTTTATTTTTTTTTCCTTTCTTTTGTTGGTCTGTTTGTTTGTTTTCATTTTTGTACTTTATAAATCTTACTCTTGGGACTCATTTGGGCTAGGGTTCTTTCTCTTTCTTTCTTTCTTTCTTTCTCTATCTCTCTCTTTCTCTCTTACTCTCCTTTTTTCTCTTTTTGTAGGTGATTTTCAATTGCTTCAAAATTGCTCCGAAACTTCCTAGGATGCACCTTGCCTGGATAGTGGTTGATATTTTCAGCTATATATCCCTAACCACGACTCAACAGAATGACAAGGAGAAAGAATTCCCAACAAAGAAAAGACCTAGAGACAATGGCTTCTCAGAAGATCTAATGGATATGGATCTAAGCAAGATGTCAGAAATAGACTTCACAGTAGCAGTTATGAAGACAATAGGCTGCAGAAAACTATTAATGGCAATATAGATTCATTTAGGGAAGAAGTGAGAGCAGATCTGGCAGAACTTAAAAATGTACCAATGAGATACAATCAATTTAGATACTCAAACAGGGTAAATGAGGCAGAATGAATTACTGCTCTTGAAGATAAACTGATAGAAAAGAAGGATCAGGAGGAGGCCTGGAGCAAACAGCTCAAAATCCATGAAAACAGAATTAGAAATAAACGACACCATGAAACGTTCCAATGTCAGAATTATTGGGATCCCTGAGGGGTGTAGAGAGAGAGAGGATTAGAAGATATATTTCACCAAATCATATCCAAGAACTTCCCTAATCTGGGGAATGAAACAAGTAATCATGTCATAGAGGCAGAGAGGACAGCTCCCAAGATCAATGAAGGCAGATCAATCCCCAGGCATGTAACAGTAAAACTCACAAATCTTAGAACCAAGGAAATCATTTTAAGGGCAGTTGGGGGAAGAGATTCCTTATGCACAGAGGGAAGATCATCAGAATAATGTCAGACCTGTCCACAGAGACCAGGCAAGCCAGAAAGGGTTGGCAAGACATATTCAGGGTACTAAATGTGAAAAATAGGCAGCCAAGAATTCTTTATCTGGCAAGGTTATCATTCAGAATAGATGGGAGATAAGAATCTTCCAGGACTGGCAGAGACTGAATAAGTGATCACCAAGCTGGCCTTGCAAGAAATATTGAGGGGGGGGTTTCTATAAAAGAAGAAAGACCCCACGAGTGACACAGAACAGAGATATACAGAGACAATCCATAGAAACAAAGACTTCACAGATAACATGATGACAATAAAATCTATCAATAATCACTCTCAACATGAACAGCCTAAATGCTCCCAAAAAATGGCACAGGGTTGCAGATTGGATAAAAAGACAGGAGCCATCCATATGCTGTCTATAAGAGACTCACTTTGAATTTAAAGATACATTCAGACTGAAAATGAAGGGATGGAGAACTATCTTTCATGCCAACAGCCTTAAAAGAAAGCTGGGGTAGCAATTCTCCTATCAGACAAATTATATTTTAAGCTAAAGACTGTAGTTACAGATACAGACAGACTCTATATCATTCTTAAAGGGTCTATCCAACAAGAAGATCTAACAATTGTAAATATCTATGCCCCCAATATGGGAACAGCCAATGACATAAGCCAACTGTTAACCAATATACAGAGACATATTGATAATAATATGTTAACTGTAGGAGACCTTAACACACCACTCTCAGCAACAGACAGAACAACTACGCAGATCAACAAACGAACAAGAGCTTTGAATGACACACTGGAACAGATGAACCTCATAGACATATACAGAACATTCCACCCTAAAACAATAGAATACTCATTCTTCCCAAGCACGCATGGAACTTTCTCCAGAATAGACCACATACTGGGTCACAAATCAGGTCTCAACTGATACCAAAAGAATGAGATTATTCCCTGAATATTCTCAGACCACACTGCTGTGAAACTGGAACTTAATCAGAAGGAAAAGTTTGAAAAAAAATTCAAACACTTGGAAGTTAAAGACCATCCTGGTCAAGAATGTTTGGATCAATCAGGAAATCAAAGAAGAATTTAATCAATTCATGGAAACCAATGAGAATGAAGACACATTGATCCAAAACCTATGGGATACGGCAAAGGCAGTCCTAAGGGGGAAATACATAGCCATCCAAGCCTCACTCAAAAGAACAGAAAAATCCCAAATACACAAACTATCTTTACACCTTGAAGATCTAGGTAATCAACAACAAATTAAACCTAACCCACAAACTAGAAGGGAAACAATTAAAATTAGAGCAGAGATGAACAAATTAGAAACCAGAAAGACAACAGAACACATTAATGAAACTAGAAGCTGGTTCTTTGAAAGAATTAATAATATTGATAACCCCCTGGCCAGACTTACCCAAAAGAAAAGAGAAAGGACCCAAATTAATAAAATTATGAATGAAAGGGGGGAGATCATGACTAACACCAGGGAAACAGAAACGATCATCAGAAATTATCAACAGCTATATGCCAATAAGTTAAGCAATCTAGAAGAAATGGATGCATTCCTGGAAACCTACAAACTTCCCAGATTGAAACAGGAAGAAATTGACAACCTGAATAAACCAATAACTAGTAACAAGATTGAAGCAATGATCAAAAACCTCCCAAAAAACAAGAGTCCAGGACCTGATGATTCCTTGGGGAATTCTACCAAACATTCAAAGAAGAAATAGTACCTATTCTCCTGAAGCTGTTTTAAAAAACAGAAACAGAAGGAAAACTTCCAGACTCTTTCTATGAGGCCAGCATTACTTTGATCCCCAAACCAGGCAAAGACCTCATCAAAACAAAATTTCAGACCAATATCCCTGATAAATACAGATGCCAAAATTCTCAACAAGATCCTAGCTAATAGGATCCAACAGTACAGTAAGAGGATTATCCATCACGACCAGGTGGGACTTATCCCTGGGACACAAGGGTGGTTCAACATTTGCAAATCAATCAATGTGACAGAACACATAAAAAAAAAGAAGAGACAAGAACCGCATGGTCTTCTCAATTGATACAGAAAAAACACTTGACCTAATAAACATCCTTTCCTGATGAAAACTCATCAGAGTATAGGGAGAGAGGGAACATTCTTCAACTTCATAAAATCCATCTATGAAAAACCCACAGTGAATACCATTCTCAATGGGAAAAAGCTGAGAGCCTTACCACTGAGATCAGGAATATGACAAGAATGCCCACTCTTACTACTATTGTTCAACATAGTACTAGAAGTCCTAGCAACAGCAATCAGACAACAAAAAGAAATAAAAGGTATCCAAATTGGCAAAAAGAAGCCAAACTCTCTCTCTTCACAGATGACATGATACTCTATGTGGAAAACCCAAAAGTCTCCACCCTCAAATTACTAGAACTTATACAGAAATTCAGTAATATGGGAGGATAAAAAAATCAATGCACAGAAATCAGTTGCTTTCTTGAACATTAACAATGAAACTGTAGAAAGAGAAATTAGAGAATCGATTCCATTTACAACAGCATTAAAACCATTAGATACCTTGGAATAAATCTAACCAAAGAGGTAAAGGATCTATACTCTAGGAACTACAAAACACTCATGAAAGAAATTGAAGAAGACACAAAAAGATGGAAAAACATTCCATGCTCATGGATCAGAAGAATAAACATCATTAAAATGACTATGCTGCCCAGAGCAATCTATACTTTCAACATCAATCAAGATACCAATGGCAATTTTCAAAATGCTGGAACAAACAATCCTAAAATTTGTATGGAACCAGAAAAGACCCAGAATCACCAAGGAAATGTTGAAAAAGAAAAACGAAGCTGGAAGCATAATGTTGCCTGACTTCAGGCTATATTACAAAGCTGTGATCACCAAGATTGGCATGGTACTGGCACAAAAACAGACACATACACCAATGGAATAGAATAAAGAGCCCAGATATGGGCTCTCAACTCTATGGTCAACTAATCTCCAACAAAGCAGGAAAAAATATCCCATGGAAGAATGTCTCTTCAATAAATGGTGTTGGGAAAATTGGACAGCTATATATAGAAGAATGAAACTGGACCATTCTTTTACACAAAACACAAAGATAAACTCTAAATGGATGAAAGACATCAATGTGAGACAAGAACCATCAAAATCCTAGAGGAGAACATAGGCAGTAACCTCTTTAACATCGGCCATAGCAACTTTTCTCAAGACAAGTCTCCAAAGGCAAGGGAAACAAAAGCAAGAATGAACTTTTGGGACTTCATCAAGATAAAAAATTTCTGCACAGCAAAGGAAACAATCAACAAAACAAAGAGGAAACCCACAGGATGGGAGAAGGTATTTGCAGATGACACTACAGACAAAGTGCTGATATCCAAGATCTATAAAGATCTATAAAGAACTTCTCAGATCAACACCTAAAAAACAGATAATCAAGTCAAAAAATGGTCAGAAGACATGATCAGACATCTCTCCAAAGACATACAAATGGCTAACAGACACATGAAAAAGTGATCATCATCATTAGCCATCAGGGAAATTAAAATCAAAATCACATTGAGATACCACCTTACACCAGTTAGAAGGGCAAAAATTGACAAGGCAAGAAACAACAAATCTTGGAGAAGTTGTAGAGAAATGGGAACCCTCTTACACTGTTGACGGGAATGCAAACTTGTGCATTCATTTTGGAAAACAGTGTTGCAGTTCCTCAAAAAATTAAAAATAGTAGAACCCTATGACTGAGGAATTACACTACTGGGTATTTACCCCAAAGATAAAGGAGTAGTGAAAAGAAGGGCCATATTCACCCCAATGCTTGTGGCAGCAATGTGGCAGCAATAGCCAAAATGTAGAAAGAGCCAAGATGCGCTTTAACAGATGAATGGATAAAGATGTGGTCCATATACACAATGGAATATTATTCAGCCATCAGAAAGGAGAAATGCCCAACTTTTGTACCAACTTGGATGGGACTGGAGGAGATTATGCTAAGTGAAATAAGTCAAACAGAGAAAGTAAATTATCATGTGATTTCAATTATTTGTGGAACATAAGGAATAGCATAGAGGACATTAGCAGAAAAGAAAAATGAAGGGGGAGAAATCGGAGTGGTAGATGAACCATGAGAGACTATGGACTCCAGGAAACAAATGGAGAGTTTTAGAAGGGAGGGTGGAGCCTGGTGATGGATATTAAGGAGGGCAGTGATTGCATGGAGCACTGGGTGTTATATGCAAACTTGGAACACTACATCAAAAACTAATGATGTACTACTGTATGATGACTAACATAATACAACAAAAAAAAAAGATTAACAAATTGATAAACCCCTAGCCAGAATAATCAAGAAAAAGAAGAGGGTTCAAATAAATAAAAACAGAAAAGAAGGAAAAGAAATAACCGATGTCTTAGAAATACAAAAGATTATAAGATTATGAAAAATTGTATACCAACATATTGGACAACCTAGAAGAAATAGTAAATTCCTAGAAAAGTATAACATCTGAAAACTAAATTAAAAAGAAATAGAAAATCTGAACAGACTGATTACTAGCAAGTAATCAAAAAACTCAAAATAACCCAAAAGTCCAGGACCACATGGCTTCAAAGGTGAAGTCTACCAAACATTTAAAGAAAAGTTAGTATATATGCTTTTCAAACTATTCCAAAAAATAGAAGAGGAAGGAAAGCTCCCAAATTCATTCTATGAAGCCAGGATTACCCTGATACCAAAACCAAATTAAGATACTACAAAAAATGGCTGCCTGGGTGGCTCAGTGGGTTAAGCCTCTGCCTTTGGCTCAGGTCATGATCTCAGGGTCTTGAGATCGAATCCCGCATCAGGTTCTCTGCTCAGCACGGAGCCTGCTTCCCTCTCTCTCTCTCTGCCTGCCTCTCTGCCTACTTGTAATCTCTCTCTGTCAAATAAAAAAATAAAATCTTTTTTTTAAAAAAAATGATACTACAAAACATAAAAAGTACAGCCCAGTACCTCTGACGAACATACAGGCAAAATACTAAAGAAAAATATGAACCAACCAAATCCAACCATATCAAACAATACAGCAAAAAAAAAAAATTCAACACAATCAAGCAGGATTTATTACAGGGATACAAGGATAGCTCAACATTGGCAAACCAATCAACATGATACACCATATTAACCAGAGAAAGAAAAAAACCACATGATCATCTCAATAGATGCAGAATAATTGACAAATTACAACAGCCATTCTCAAGGTAGATTTGGGGGAACATATCTCAACATAATAAAGACCGTAAGTGAAAAACCTAAAACTACCATCACACTCTATGGTGAAAAACTGAAAGTTTTTCCTCTAAGATAAGGAAAAATATAAGGATGTACATTCTCACTCTTCTATTCATCATAGCATTGAAGTCCTAGCCAGAGCAGTCAGATAAAAGAAATAAAAGTCATCCAAATTGGTAAGGAAGAAGTAAAACTTTCATTATTTGCAGATGACATGATACTATATGTAGAAAGCCCAAAAGACACCCCCCCAAAACTAGTAGAACTCAAATATTAATTTGGAAAAGTCACAGGATACAAAAATCTGTTGCATTTCTATACAATAATAATATAGCAGAAAAAGAAGTTAAGAAAACAATTACACTTATAATTACACCAAAAATAATAAAATACCTAGGAATAAACTTAATCAAGGATCTGTATTATGAAAAATAAACACAGTAATAAAAGAAATTGGAGATGATACAAATAAATAAAAAGATAATCCATGCTCAAGGATTGGAAAAATAGATATCATTAAAATGTCTGTACATCCCAAAGCAATCTCCAGATTTAATGCAATACCTATCAAAACACCAATGTCTTTCACAGAACTAGTACAAACAATCCTAGAATTTATATGGAGGCATAAAAGATCCCCTGATCTCAAAGTAATCCTGAGAAAGAACAAAACTTAGATAGCACAATTCTAAATTTCAGGACATACTACAAAGCTGTAGTAATAAAAACAGTGTGGCACTATTCCAAAAATAGACATAGAGGTAAATGAAACAGAATAGAATCCAGAAATAAATCTACACTTTAACAGTTAATTGATCTATGATAAAAGAGTCACGAATACACAATGAAAATAAGAAAGTCTCTTCTACAAATGGTGCTGGTAAAACTGGACAGCTACATGGAAAGAAAAGAAAAAATAAAAAAGAAAGGAAGGAAGGAAGGAAGGAAGAAAGAAACTAGACAGCTTTCTGACCACCGTAGACAAAAATAAACTCAAAAGGATTTAAAGACCTAAAAATAAGACTGTAAACCATAAAATTCACACAAGAAAACATTATCATCATAATATTGAAGTATTGAATTATACTGAATTTTGACATCAGCCATAGAAACATTTTCTAGGTATGCCTCCTCTGCCAAGGGAAATTAAAGCAAAAATAAACTATTGGGACTACTTCAAACTAAAAAGCATTTGCATTGCCAAGAAAACGATCAAGGTATCAAATGGGAGAAGATATTTGTAAATGATATATCCAATAAGGGGTTAATACACAAAATATATAAAGAATTTATTATAAGTCAATGTCAAAAAATCAAATAGTACAATTAAAATTGGGCAGAGGAGGGAAAACTGGGCAGAGGACCAGAATAGACATATTTCCAAGGAAGACATGGATAGCCAACAGATACATGAAAAGATGCTCAATATCTCTAATCATCAGAGGAATGCAAATTAAAACCACAATGAAGTATCACCTTATACCTATCAGAATGGCTAGAATTCAAAAAGAGATGAAACAACAAGTGTTGGTGAGGATGTGGAGAAAAAGGAACCCTCCTGCACTGTTGTTGAGAATGTAAGCTTGTGTAGCTACTAGAGAAAAAGGTATAGTGGTCCTTCAAAATATTAAAAATAGGGGTGCCTGAATGGCTCAGTTGGTAAAGCACCTGCCTTCAGCTCAGGTCCTGATCCTAAGGTCTTGGGATTGAGC
Organism: Mustela erminea; assembly: GCF_009829155.1. Lineage (NCBI taxonomy): Eukaryota > Metazoa > Chordata > Mammalia > Carnivora > Mustelidae > Mustela > Mustela erminea. The sequence continues at coordinate 83,121,247 of NC_045615.1, forward strand.
CCCACATTGGGCTGCCCACTCAGGGGGAAGCCTGCTTCTTCCTCTCTCTCTCTTCCCCTCCCCTTGTGCTCTCTCACACACATTCTCTCTCAAATAAATAAATAATCTTTAAAAAAAAAAAAAACAACCCTGGAATTATAATACTTCCAGTTTGTTTAAAAAAAAATTAAAAATAGAATTACCTTATGATCCAGTAATTCCACTACTGGGTATTTAGCTGAAAGAAAACAAAAACACTAATTTGAAAAGATATATATATACCCTTATGTTTATTGCAGCATTAGTATCTAATAACTAAGATATGCAAGCAATCCAAATGTCCACCTATAGATGAATGGATAAAGAAGATGTGGAATATATATATATATATATATATATATATATATATATATATATAAAAATGGAATATTACTCAGTTATAAGAAAGAATAAAATCTTGTCATTTCAATAACATGGGTGGACCTAGAGGGTATATTCCTAAGTGAAATTTTCAAAATCAGTTAGAGAAAGACAAATACCATATGATTTTACTCATATGTGGAATTTAAGAAACAAAACAAATGAACAAAGAAAAAAAGACAAAAAAAGATACTCTTAAATCCAGAAAACCAACTGAGGGTTGCCAGAAGGGAGCTGGGGGAGGGGCGATAAAGGCTGTAATAGATAAAGGGGATTAAAAGTACATTCACCTTTATGAACATGAAGAAAGTAGAAGACTGATGAGTGATTATACTGTATTACCTGAAAATAATATAGCATTGTATGTTAATTGCACTGGAATAAAAAATAAAATTAAAAAAATTTTTACTCTACCCAGCAAAGTTACCAGTCAGAATTGAAGAAGAGATAGTTTTCCATAATCTCAAGCAAAAGCTAAAGGATTTCATCACCACTAAAATAGTCTTAAGAAATGTTAGAGGGACTTCTTTAAGCTGAAAAGAAAGGGCATTAATTGGTAACAAGAAAATGGATGACATAACAAATCTCACTGGGAAGGTAAATACATGGTAAAATAGTAGATTAATCAGTTATAAAGGTTTAGAGACAAAACTAGTAAAAAAAAAAAAGCATGATTGCAATTAATTGGTTAGGGGATAAGGGACACACAAGATAAAAAGATGTAAAATGTGGGCCAGCAGGCTGGCTCAGTCAGTATAGCATGTGACCCATGATCTTTGGGTTGTGAGTTAAAGCTCCACACTGGGTGTAGAGGTTACTTAAAAAAAAAAAAAAAAAAAAAAAAAAGATGTAAAATGTGATATCAAAAATATAAACCATCAGTAGTAAGAGTAAAGATGTTGAGCTTCAGATGGAATCAAACTTAAAATTGTTACCAACTTAAAATATACTCTAAGTTTTCAAACATAAGCCTCATAGTAATAACAAAACAAAAACCTGTAACAACTACACAAAAGACAAAGAGAAAGGAATATAAGTAAACTACTAAAGGAAGTCATTAAGTCAAGAGGGAAGAGAGCAAAAGAAGAAAGGAAAGAGAGAAATACAAAACTAGTCAGTAAACAATAATGAAATGGCAATAAGCACACACTTATCAACAATTACTTTAAATAAAAATAGACTAAATTATTCAATCAAGGCATATACTGGCTGAATGGATTAAAAAACAAAAACAAAAAACAAGACCCATCCATATGTTCCCCACGAGTCTCACTTTAGATGTAAGGACTCAAACAGACTGCCAAGAGAGAGGATGGAAAAGATAGTCCCTGTTAATAGAAACAAACAAAAAAGCTAGAGTAGCTATACTTAAAACAGACAAAAAGACATTTTTTAAAAAAGATTTTATTTATTTGACAGAGAGAGAGAGAGCACAAGGAGGCAGAGCAGCAGAGGGAGAGGGAGAAGCAGATTCCTCACTGAGCAGGGAGTCCAACGCGGGGCTCGTTCCCAGAACCCTGAGATCATGACCCAAGCCAAAGGCTGACGCTTAACCAACTGAGCCATCAAGGCACCTCTGACAAAAAGACTTTAAAACAAAGTTGTAATAAGAGAGAAAGATGGGACTTACATAATGATAAAGCGGTCAATCCCTTAAGAGGATGTAACACTTGTAGATATTTATATACCCAAAAGAAGCAGTTAAGTGTATAGAAAGCCAATATTAGTAGGCCTTTAGGAGAAATAGACTGTAATATAATAGTAGGAGATTTTAACACCCTGCTTACAGCAATGGATAAATCATACAGATAAAAAAATCATACAGGATCACTAACCTAAATGACAACTTAGATTACATGGACTTAACAGATATACACAGAACATTACATCCAAAAGCAACAGAATACATATTCTTCTAAAGCACAGATGAAAAATTTTGCAGGATAGATCATAGGTTAGAAGAGAAAACAAATCATAATAAATTTAGGAGAAGTGAAGTCATGTCAAAGTTTTTTTCCAAAGTATAAAGTACAAGAAATTAATTACACAAAGACTCAAAAATTCACAAACAGGTGGAGACTACACAACGTGCTACTGAACAACCAATGAGGCAAAGAAAATATCAAAAGAGAAAGAAAAAAATACCTTGAGACAAATGGAAATGGAAATCTAACATACCAAAATTTGTGTGATACACCCAAAGCAATTCTAAGGTGAAGTTCACAGTGATAAATGCCTACTTCAAGAAACAAGAGAGGTTTCAAATAAACAACCTAATTTTACACAAAGGACAAAAAAAAAAAAAAAAAAAAAAGACGTAGGAGTAAGGAAATAAAAAAGATTACAGCAGAGATAAATGAAATAAGACACTAAAAAGACAAGAGGATCAGTGAAACTAATATGTTGTCCTTCGCACGGATAAACAAAAGTAACAAGACTTGCAAAAGTCATCAAGAAAAAACAGATTCCTCAAATAGGTAAGAAATGAAAGAGATATTACAATTGGATACCACAGAAATTCAAAGGATCATAAGACACTACTATGAACAAGTATATGCCAAGCACTTGGACAACCTAAAAGAAATGGATAAATTCCTATAAACATACATTATACCAAGACTGAATCATGCTGACATAGAAAAATCTAAACAAACTGATAATTGGTAAGGAGACTGAATCAGTAGCCAAAAACCTCCCAATAAACAAAAGCCCAAGAACATACAGCTTCAGGGATAAATTCTACCAAGCATTCAAAGAAGAATCAACACCAACATTTCTCAAGCTCTTTTTAAAAACTGAAGAGGAGGGAATTCATCCAAACTTATTTTATGAGGCAGTACTCTGGTATCAAAACCAGAAAAAGATGCCACAATTTTACGGGCCGAATATCTGTGATAAACATTAAAAACTTCAACAAAACATAAGCAAGCCAAATTCCAACAATATATAAAAAGGATCATACACCATAATCAAGAGGCATTTATTCTAGGGATGCAAGGATGATTCAACATCCACAAACCAGTAAAAGTGATAGACTATGTTAGCAAAATGAAGTATAAAAATCATTGATCATCTCAATAGATGCAGAAAAAGCATTTGAAAGAAGTTTTTTCTGCATAAAATTCTCCATAAAGTGGGTATAGAGGGAATATGCCTCAACATAAGAAAGGCCATATATAACAAGGTCACAGCTAACATCATACTTAATGATGAAAGACTGAAAGCTTTTCCTCTAAGACCAGGAAAAAGATGAGGATGTCCACTTTCACCACTTCTAGTCAACATAATACTTGAAATTCTAACGACAGCAATCAAGGAAGGAAAAAAAATTGTATCAAAATTAGAAAAAAGAAGAACTAAAATTGTCTCTATTTGCAGAGGACATGATTTAATACATAGAAAACCCTAAAGGCTCCAAGAAAAAACTGTTAGCACTAACAGACAAATTTAGTAAAGCTGTAAGACCCAAAACAAATACTCAAAAATCTGTTATTTCTGGGGTGCCTTCGTAGCTCTGTCTGCTAAGTGTCTGACTCTTGATTTTGGCTTACTCTTAGGTAAGAGTAAGCCTTACTTGTCTGACTCCACGCTCATGTGAAGTCTGCGTAAGATTCTCTCTCTCCATCTCCCTCAGCCCCTCCCTCCTCTGCTCATGCTCTAAATAAATAAATAAAAATTTAAAATAATAAAAATCTGCTATACTTCTATACACTAATAATAAACTATCCAAAAGAGAAATAAAACAACCTTGTTTATAATTGCTTAAAAAAAAAAAGACAATAACAAAAGCAAAAACCTAAGAGTAAAATTTAACCAAGGAGGTGAAAGACCTGTAATCTAAAAACTGTAAGGCATTAATAAAAGAAATTGAAGCCACAAACAAATGGAAAGATATTCTGTGCCCATGGGATGGAAGACTGATTATTGTTCAAATGTCCTCACTTGCCAAATTAATCTAGAGATTCAGTGCAATTCCAATCAAAGTTCCAATGGAATTTTTCAAAGAAACAGAACAAACAATCCTAAAATTTGTATGGAACCACAAAAAACCTTGAGTAGCCAAAGCAATCTGGAGATAGAGGAACAAAGCTGGAGGCATCATCACACTCCCTGATTTCAAACTCTATTAAAAAGCTATACTAATTAAAACAGTGTGGTAGTGGGATAAAAGCAGACACAGATCAGAGACATAGAGAGCCCAGAAATAAACCCACATTTACATGGCCAATTAATTTATAACAAATGAGGCAAGAATATATCATGGGAAAAGGAGAGTCTGTTCACTAAATGGTGTTCAAAAATCCTAACATGCAAAAGAATAAAACTAAACCAGTATATTATACTATACAAAAGATAAATTCAAAATGGATTAAAGATGTTAATGTAAGACCTGAAACCATAAAACTCTTAGAACAAAACATGTGGTAAGCTCTCTGGTATAGATCTTGTTGAGTATTTTAGAATCTGACACCAAAGCAAAAGTAACAGATGCAAAAATAAGTAAGTGGGACTACTAAATACTAAAAAGCTTCTGCACAACAAAAGAAACCATTCACAAAATGGAAAGGCAACCTACTGAATGGGAGAAAATACTTGTAAGTCTTTTATGTAACACAGGATTAATATCCAAAATATATGAAAAACACATACAACTCAAGAACAAAAAACAAACAATCCAATTTAAAAAAAGGGCAGGAGATCTCAATAGATACTTTTCCAAAGAAGACACAGAGATAGTCAAAAGACACAATAAAAGATGTTCAACTTCATTAGTCATTAGGGAAATGAAATAAAAAACACAATGAGAGGGGCACTTGGATGGCTCAGTCAGTTAAGCATCTGTCTTTGGCTCAGGTCATGATCCTGGGGTCCTGGCATCGAGCCCCACATTGCACTCCCTGCTCAATGGAGAACCAGCTTCTCCCTCTCCCTCTGCCTGCTGCTCTGCCTACGTGTGTTATCTCTCTGTCAAGTAAATAAATAAAATCTTAAAACAAAACACAATGAGCTATCACATCACACTGTAAGAACAGCTACTATCAAAAAGGCAAGAGGTAAGTGATGGCAAGGATACGGAGAAAAGAAAATCCTTGTATGCTGTGTTGAAATGTAAACTGGTTAACCACTATAAAAAACAGTATGAAGGTTCATCAAAAACTTAAAAATAGAACTTCTATATGATCCAGTAATTCACTATTAGAAATCTATACAAAGAAAACAAGAACTAATACTAAAAGATATCTATACTCTTACATTTATTACACTATCTACAATATATAAAGATATAATATATACAAAGATATAAACAAGATATAAAACCAACCCAAGTATCCATTGATAGATGAAAGAATAAAGAAACTGTGGTATGTATATACAATGGAAAATTACACATAATAAAGAAGAAATCTTGCTACTTATAGCAATATGGATGGACCTACAGGGCATTATGCTAAGTGAAATAAGTCAGAGAAAGACAAGTACCGTGTGATCTTTATTATATGTGGAATCCCCAAATACAGAAAGGACAAACAGAAACAAACAAACAAGCTCACAGATATAGAGAACAGATAGGTGGTTGCTAGAGACAAAGTGTGAGGGGTGGGAGAAATGGGTAAAGAGGATAAAAAGGATAAAAGAAAAAAAGAACTCAATTTTAACGATGACAAATAAATAAAATGCCTTTTACATTTTGATTACTAAATGAACATTATGAGTTCAAGAGGGTCAACATGTGGGTATTTCCTAATATAAGTTTTAAATGTGCAAAATTAGGTTACCTTAATATGATGCAAGGCCTATAAAATTTATTTCTTATTTCCCAAAAGTTGGATAGACACATTTAAAATTAAATGAATTCTATCTACAATGTTCCTTTTTTTCTATCATAAAACTAACTTCTGGGGCGCCTGGGTGGCTCAGTGGGTTAAAGCCTCTGCCTTCGGCTCGGGTCATGATCTCAGGGTCCTGGGATCGAGCCCCGCATGGGGCTCTCTGCTCAGCAGGGACACTGCTTCCTCCTCTCTCTGCCTACTTGTGATCCCAGTCTGTCAAAAAATAAATAAATAAAAATCTATTAAAATAAATAAATAAATAAAACTGACTTCTATTTAAAAAAATAAAAATAAAAAAATTATAGCTCAATATCTTTCATGAATATAAATGTAAAAATCCTCAACAAATATTAGTAAATTGAACCAAACAAGATTTACATACTACTACCAAGTGAGATTTATCTCAGGTATGCAAAACAGGTTCAATATTAAAAATCAATTAATGTAATTCATCACACTAACAAGCTAAAAAGGGAAAAACCACATGATCATTTCAACATATAAAGAGAAAGTATTTGACAAAATCCAACACCCATTCATGATAAAAATTCTCAATAATATAGGAATAGAAGGTATCTTCCTCAAATGAATAAAGAACATCTACAAAAAAGCCTATACCTAATAATACTTAATGGTATGAACCTAGTATAAGTTTTCTCGCTAAGACCAGTAACAAGGCAAAGTTGTTCCCCCTCACCACTAGTTTTCAATATCACAGTACAAGTATTAGCAAATGCAAACAAGGCAAGGAAAGGAAATAAGAGGTATACAAATTGAGAAAGAAGATATGAAACTGTCTTTTTTCCCAGTTGACATGATCAGCCGTGTAGGAAAACCAAAAGAATTGACCAAAAAAAAAAAAAAATCTCCTGTTCCTGATAATAATAGCAAGGCTGCAGGATACAAGCTTAAAACATAAAAGTCAATTGCTTTACTATATACCAGCAGAGAAGAACTGAAAATAAAATTTAAAATACAGGAGGTTCCCATCCAAGATGGCAACAGAGGAAGACTTTGAACACACCAACTTACACCTATTAACACAACAATTCTACATGAAGAAGAATTGAGGGCTGACTGAACTACCAAAGACAGAGAGAATGGCCAGAAGACAAGAGAGACAGACCGACAGTAATAAAGGGAACCCCCACTCCCAACACTGCAAACAGTAGTGGGGAGCAATAATATTGAGGGACCAAGAACAGACACCTCTGTCCTTAGGCTTGGAAAAAAACCCTAAGTTCACAAAAGCAACTGGCATATAAAAGACACACAAGAAATCTGCCAAACACCGGAGGAGTTGTGGGAAATCTCTTCAAGTCACAGGGACTGGAGAACAATATAGTTTATGTTGCCACCCCACCTTGAGAGTGTAGACTACAGCAGGGTCCAGACTATGGAACATATGGGTCCAGTCATCTCGATAAGCTTGCAACTTCAGGGAGCCCAGGATCTATAAGACCACACCAGCCCTGGGCATGCTGGGACACAGGAAAAAGAGCCATGGTTAAAAAGCACTGAGCAATTGCGGGAACACTTTCTCCCCTTCCACCTTAAAAGTCCAGACCCAGTAGGGTTGGCTTATGGTAAGCCTTTGACCCCAGAGAGCTCAGGGAACACAAGCCCGCATCAGTTGCCTTGAGATGTTGAGGTACAGAAAACAAGCTGCAGTTTTGTGGGGATTTTATTATTATTACTTTTATTTTATTTTACTTTGAAAATTTGTCTTGTCATTTTTTTCTTTTTGGCTTTGTTCCTTTCTTTCTTGTTCTTTTTTTTTTTTTTTTTAAAGATTCTATTTATTTATTTGACAGACAGAGATCACAAGTAGGCAGAGAGGCAGGCAGAGAGAGAGGAGGAAGCAGGCTCCCTGCTGAGCAGAGAGCCTGATGTGGGCCTTGATCCCAGGACCCTGAGATCATGACCTGAGCCGAAGGCAGCGGTTAACCCACTGAGCCACCCAGGTGCCCCACTTGTTCTCTTTTTAAAATTCTCTTCTTTTAGGGTGCTTGGGTGGCTCAGTCATTAAGCATCTGTCTTTGGCTCAGGTTATGATCCCAGAGTCTTGGGATTGAGCCCCGCATCGCGTTCCCTGCTCAGTGGGAAGCCTGCTTCTCCCTCTCCTACTACCCCTTGTGTTCCCTCTCTCGCTAACTCTGTCAAATTAAAAAATAAAAATTTAAAAAAAATAAATTTTTGTTTACTTTTTTTCCGTTTTCTTTTCTTCTTTTATTATTTTTTTCTTCTATTATTCTTTTTATTGGTATTCTTTCTATAAAAAGCCACAGTGTAAAAGACTAGCATATACAGCCACAACTCCAGCCAGCCAGAAACACTCATCAAGCATACACAGTCTACAAAGAGGATTCCATGCACAAATCCTTAAACTTTAGGATAAGTAGCTTTAATCCACGAAACAAACACAGAAAATTACATAAATGGAAATACAGAGGAATATGCTCCAAAAGAAAGAACAAGAAAAAAACTCAGAAACAGACCTAAATGAAACAGAGATAAGGAATTTAAAGTAATGATCATAAGATCATTACTCACTGGGCTGGAGAAAAGATTAGGCAAACTCAATGACATTTCAATAAAGAGAAAAAAAAATTAAATCAATCAAAGTTGAAGCATACAATAACTGAAATAAAAAAAAAAAACTAGAGGAAATCAAAGATTAGAGGATGTGGAAGAACTTAACAGTGATCTGGAAGACAAGGGAATAGAAAGCACACAACCGGGACGCCTGGGTGGCTCAGTTGGTTAAGCAGCTGCCTCCGGCTCAGGTCATGATCCCAGCATCCTGGGATCGAGTCCCACATCGGGCTCCTTGCCCAGCAGGGAGCCTGCTTCTCCCTCTGCCTCTGCCTGCCATTCTGTCTGCCTGTGCTCGCTCGCTCTCCCTCTCTCTCTCTCTGATAAATAAATTTTTAAAAAAATCTTTAAAAAAAAAAAAGAAAGAAAGAAAGCACACAACCTGAACAACAAAAAAAGAAAACTGAAAGAAAATGAGGCTAGATTAAGAGATCCCTTAGACAACACCAAGTGAACAAACATCTGCATTATAGGGATCCCAGAAGAAAAGAGAGAAAGGTGTAGGAAATTTATTTGAAGATATAACTGAAAGCTTTCCTAACCTAGGAAGGGTAATAAACATTCAAGCCAAAGAAGCACAGAGAGTTCCAGAGAAGTTGAACCCAAGAAGGTACACATGGCAATAGATAATAATTAAAATGCCAAAGGTTAAAGACAAAGAGAAAATCTTAAAAGAAGCAAGAGAGAAATAAAAAGCTACCTGCAAAGGAGATAGAGTTTCCCAGACAAATGAAAGATAAAGGAGTTTACCATCCCTATGCCAAGCTTCCAAGAAATATTAAAGGAACTTTTCAAAAACATTTTTAAAAAGATTTTATTTATTTATTTGACAGACAGAGCTCACAAGTAGGCAGAGAGGAAGGCAGAGAGAGAGGGGGAAGCAGGCTCCCCTCCGAGCAGAGAGCCCGATGCGGGGCTCGACCCCAGGACCCTGGGACCCTGGGAGCCCGGGACCCCGGACCACAACCTGAGCCGAAGGCAGAGGCTTTAACCTACTGAGCCACCTAGGTGCCCCAAAGGAACTTCTTTAAATGGAAAACAAATGGCCGTTAACTGGACATAAGAAATATATGAATAAAAAGATGTAAAATATGACAACATATATATAAAATGTGAAGAAAGGAGTAGAAAAAGACAAGGAGAAAACTAAAAAAGAAAAAATCTTTTTTTTAAAAAAGATTTTATTTATTTATTTGCCAGACAGAGATCATAAGTAGGCAGAGAGGCAGGCAGAGAGAAAGGGGAAGCAGGCTCCCTGCTGAGCAGAGAGCTTGATGCGGATCTCAATCCCAGGATCATGAGATCATGACCTGAGCCGAAGGCAGAGGCTTAACCCACTTAGCCACTTAGGCACCCCGAAAAAATCTTTTGCTTTTTCTGTTTTATTGTTGCTAAAGAATGTGTTTGAACTTAAATGTCCATCAAATTAATATCGGCTGCTATTTACTTATAATGCTATATATGAACCTCATGGTAACCACAAATCCATTAACTATGATAGATACACAAAAAGAGAAAGAAAGCCAAACAAAATACTATACTCATCAATCACAAAAAAAGAGAGCTAGAGAAAAGAAACAAAGAACTACAAAAAAAACCCAGAAAATAAATCTTTTGAAAGTTTTTATTTAAATTCCTCTTCGTTGGGGCACTTGGGTGGCTTAGTTGCTTAAATATCTTCCTTTGGCTCAGGTCATGATCTTGAGGTCCTGGGATCAAAGCCTGTGCCAGGCTCCTTGCTCAGCAGGGAGTCTGCTTCTCCTTCTGCCTCACCCTCATGTTCTTTCACTCTCTCTCAAATAAATAAATAAATCTTAAAAAAAAAATTTCCAGTTTGTTTACATACAGTGTAATATTAGTTTCAGGTATATAATATAGTGATTCAACACTTCCATATATCCCCCAGTGCACACTGCAAATGCAATCCTTAATCTCCATCACCTACTTAACCTATCACACCACCCACCTCCCTTCTGGAAATGATCACTATGTTCTCTATAGTTAAGAGTCTGTTTCTTGGTTTGTCTCTCTCTTTTTACCTTTGGTCATTTTTTTGTTGTTTCTTAAATTCCACATGAGTGAAACCATGGTATGTCTTTCTCTGGCAATGTTACTGGCTGGGAGGTCTATAGTTTTTGGTTTTTATTTTTAGGTTTATGATCCATTTTTAGTTAATTTTTGTGAAGGTCAAAAGGTCCATGTTTAGGTTCACCTTTTTTTTTTTTTTCCACTTGGTTATCTAGCTGTTCTAGCACTATTTGTTGAAAAGACTTATCTTTCTTCCATTGTATTGCCTTTGCTCCTTTGTCAACAATCAGTTGACTATATTAAGGTGGGTCCATTTGTGGACTTTACATTCTTTTCCATTGATCTTCTTATCTGTTCTTTCACCAGTACTTCACTGTATTGATTACTGTAGCTTTATAATAACTCCTGATATCAGATGGTATCTAACATCCAACTCTGTTTTTTTCTTTCAATACTGTGTTGGCTATTCTGGGGTTTTTGCCTCTCCATATAAATTTTAGAATTTTTGGTTTTAAATTTTATTTACTTTTTAATTGCATATAGTTCACACAATATTAGTATATTAGTATCAAGTATGTAACATAGTGATTCAACAACGCTATGCATTATGCTATGTTCACTAGAAGTGTGGCTGCCTCCTGTCACCATACAATGCTATTATATTATTGACATATTCCCTATGCTATACCTTCTATTCGATGACTTCCATAATTGGAAGCCTGTATCTTCCATTCCCTTTCATCCATTTTGCACATCCCTCAGTCTTCTCCCCTCTAGCAACCACTGGTTTGTTCTCTGTATTTATATATCCGATTCTGCTTTTGGTTTCTTCATTCAGTTTGCTTTTTAGATTCCATATTTAACTGAAAGCATATGCTATTTGTCTTTCTCAGATTTCACTTAGCATAATACTTTCTATGTCTATCCATGTTATTGCAAATGGCAAGATCTCATCCTTTTTTATGACTACATAATATTCCTGTGTGTGTGTGTGTGTGTGTGTGTGTGTGTGTGTGTGTTCTTTATCAATTAATCTATTGACAGACACTGGGTTGCTTTCATATCTTGGCTATTGTAAATAATGTTGCAGTAAACAGAGGGGTACATGTATCTTTTCAAATTAGTATTTTATTTTCTTTAGGCAAATACCCAGTAGTGGAATTACTGGACCTTACACTATTTCTTTTCTTTTTTTTTTTTTTTTAAGATTTATTTATTTATTTGAGAGACAGAGACTGTGAGTGTTAGCGGGGGGAGGGGCAGAGGGAGGGGAAGACAGAGAATCCTAAGCAGGCTCCGTACTGATGCAGAGCCTGATCTCATAACACTGAGATGATGATCTGAGCTGAAATCAAAAGTTAAATGTTTAACCAACTGAGTCACGCAGGCACCTCTGGATCATACACTTTCTATTTTTAATTTTTTTGGGAAACTCCATGCTGTTTTCCACAGTTGCTGTACCAATTAACATTCCTACCAAAAGGTAGGAATGCCTGTGCTTTTTCTCTTGCCAGCATTTGTTATTTTTTCTTTTTACATTCAAAAAAAATTTATTAACATAAAATAATATATGTATTATATGTAATATACAATATATTATATATATGTATGTAATATATATATATATATATTAATAATGTATTATTAGCCCCAGGGTTACAGGTCTGTGAATCAACAGGCTTACACATTTCACAGCAATCACCATAGCATATACCCTCCACAATGTCCACAACCCAACCACCAAACATTTGTCATTCTTTTTTTTTTTTAAAGATTTTATTTATTTATTTGACAGAGAGAGATGACAAGCAGGCAGAGAGGCAGGCAGAGAGAGAGGAGGAAGCAGGCTCCCTGCTGAGCATAGAGCCTGATGTGGGGCTTGACCCCTGGACCCTGAGATCATGACCTGAGCCAAAGGCAGCGGCTTAACCCACTGAGCCACCCAGGCTCCCCACATTTGTTATTCTTGCCAACATTTGTTATTTCTTGTCTTTTTGATTTTAGCCATTATGACTCATTGATTTACATATCCCTGATGATTAGTAATGTTGAGCCTCTTTTCATGTGTCTATTGGCCATCTGGATGTCTTTTTTTTTTTAATGATTTTTTTTATTTATTTGAGAGAGAGAGTGAGAAAGAGAGAGAGAGAGTGAGTGCATGGGGATGGGGCAGAGAGAGATGCAGACTCCCTGCTGAGCAGAAAACCCGAAGTGGACTCAATCCCAGGACCCTGAGATCATGACCTGAGCTGAAGGCAGACGCTTAACCAACTGAGCCACCCAGATGCCCCTGATGTTTTCTATATAAAAATGTCTATTCAGGTCCTCTGTCCATTTTTAATGGATTATTTGCTTTTTTTGTGTTGACTTGTGTAAGTTCCTCATATTTTTTGGACATTAACCCATTTTCAGATATATCATTTGCAAAAATCTTCTCTCATTCAGTAGGTTACCTTTTTGTTTTGTTGATGGTTTCCATTTCTATGCAAAAGCTTTTCAGTTTGGTGTAATTCCAATAGTTTATTTTTGCTTTTGTTTCCCTTGCCTCAGGAGACATATTCAGAAAAATATTTCTATGGCAGATATCAGAGAAATTACTGCCTATATTTTCTTCTAGGAATTTAATGGTTTCAGGTTTCACATTTAGGTCTTTAATCCATTTTGAATTTATTTTTGTGTATGGTTTGAGAAACCAGTCCAATTTCATTCTTTTGTATGTGGCTGTCCAGTGTACTAGCACCATTTATTGAAGACTGTTTTCTCCACGTTGGATATTTTTGCCTTCTTCATCATAGATCAATTGATCATATAAGTGTGGGATTGTGTCTGGATTCTCTGTCTCTTTCATTGATGTATGTGTCTATTTTTGTGCCAGTACCATACTGTTTTGATTGTGACATCTTTGTAATGTCTCTTGAATCTAGAATTGTGATGTGTCTAGCCTTTTTTTTTTTTTTTCTTTTGCAAGATTGCTTTCACTACTTGGGGGTCATTGGTGGTTCCATACAAATTTTATTATTTGCTCTAATTCTATGAAAAATTCTATTGGTATTTTGGTAAGGATTGCATTGATTCTGTAGATTGCTTTGGGCACAGGGATGTTTTAACAATATTAATATCTATGAGCATAGAATATCTTTCCATTTATTTGTGCTGTCTTCAATTTGTTTCATCAATGTTTTACAATTACAGAGTATGTGTCTTCCCCCTCCTTGGTTAAGCTTATTTCTAAGTAATTTATTCTTTTTGGTGCAACTATAAATGGAACTGTTTTCTTAATTTCTCTCTCCACTACTCTCTTACTAGTATATAGAAATGCAACTGATTTCTGGGTATTAATTTTTAGCCTGCAAGTTTACTGAATTCACTTATTCTAATAGTTTTTTGGTAGTCTTTAGGGCTTTCTACATAAAGTACCCTGTCATCTGCAAATAGCGGCAATTTAAATTCTTCCTTACCAACATGGATCCCTCATCTTTCCCTTGTCTGAGTGCCATGGCTAGGACTTTGAGTACTATGGAGAATGAAAGTGAAGAGAAAGAACATCCTTGTCTTGTTCCTGATCGTAGAAGAAAATCTTTCTGTTTTTTCCATTATGTATGGTGTTAGGTGTGGTTTTTTCATTGTGGCCTTTATTATGTTGAGATTCCTTCCCTCAAAGCCCATTTTCTCGAGAATCTTTATAATGAACAGATGTTGAATTTTGGTCAGATGTTTTTCTGTTTCTATTGAGATGATAAAATGATTTTTTTTTATCCTTCATTTTGTTAATGTGTATCACATTGATTGATTTGTGAATATTGAACCATTGTTATAGCTGAGAAGTAAATCCCACATGAACATTGTGACTGATCCTTTTAATGTATTGTTGAATATGGTTTGGTAACATTTTGTTCAGGATTTTTACATCTTTGCTTATCATGGACATTGGCCTGTGGTTTTCTTTTGTTGTGGTGTTTTGTCTGGTTTTGTAATCAAGGTAATGCTAGCCTCATAGAATGTATTTGGAAGCTTTTCTTCCTCTTTAATTTTTTGGAATTGTTTGAGGAGAATAGGCATTGAATCATCTCCTTCTCCTTCTTCATTTTATTTATCAGAAAGAGAGAGAGCATATAAGTAGAGGGAATGGCGGAGAAAGAGGGAGAAGCAGGCTCCCCACTGAGCACAGAGTCCAATGCAGGATTCCATATCAGGAACCTGGGATCATGACCTAAGCCAAAGGCAGATGCTTAACCAACTGAAGCACTCAGGCATCCTGATATTGAATCTTCTTTAAATGTTTGGTAGAATTCATTTGTGAATCCATCTGGTCCTGGACTTTTATTTTTTGGTAGTTTTTTTTATTACTACTTCAATTTCATTACTTGTAATTGGTCTATTCAGATTTTCTATTTCTTCCTGGTTCTGTTTTGGAAGATTGTATGTTTCTAAAAATATATTCATTTCTCAGGGTGCCTGGGTGGCTCAGTGGGTTAAAGCCTCTGCCTTCAGCTCAGGTCATGATCTCAGTGTCCTGGGATTGAGCCCCACATCAGGCTTTCTGCTCAGTGGGGAGCCTGCTTCCCTCTTTCTCTCTGCCTGCCTCTCTGCCTACTTGTGATCTCTGTCAAATAAATAATTTTTTAAAAAGAAATATATACATTTCTCCTAAGCTGTCCAGTTTGCTGGCATATTATTTCTCATAATATTCGCTTGTAATCCTTTGTATTTCTGTGGTGTCAGTTGTTACTTCTTTTTTTTTTTTTTTTGAAGATTTTATGTATTTATTTGACAGAGATCACAAGTAGGCAGAGAGGCAGGCAGGGGGGTGGGGGCGCAGGCTCCCTGCTGAAGAGAGAGCCCGATGTGGGCCTCGATCCAGGACCCTGGGATCATGACCTGAGCTGAAGGCAAAGGCTTAACCCACTGAGCCACCCAGGCACCCTGATTTCAGTCTTCTTAAGTTTATTGAGACTAGTTTTGTGGCCTAGCATGTGATCTATCCTGGAGATCTATCCTTGAAAACAATGTGTTCTTTTTGGATAGAATGTTCTTTATATGTCTGTTATGTCCATCTGGTCCAGTATATTATTCAAAGGTACTGTTTCCTTATTGATTTTCTGCTTAGATGACCTATCTACTGATATAAGTGGATTTTTAAAGTCCCCAACTATTACTGTATTACCATCAATTCCTCCCTTTATGTCATTACTATTTGCTTTATGTATATATGTACTTCAGTGTTGGGTGCATAGATATTTACAATTGCTATATCCTCCCACTGGAGTGATCATTTTAACATTATATAATGCCCTTCTTTGTGTCTTGTTAAAATGTATTTTTAAAGTCTATTTTGTCTTGATATAAGTATTGCTACCCTGGCTTTTTTCACTTCCATTTGCATAGTGAATGTAATTCTATCACTTCACTTTTGGTCTCCGTATGCATCCTTAGGTCTGAGGTGAGTCTCTTGTAGGCAGAATATAGATGGGTGTTCTTTTTTTATCCATTCTGCCTCTCTGTGTCTTGACTGAAGCACTTTTACATTTATATTTAATTAGTTATTGATAGGTATGTACTTATTGCCATTTTGAAAATTAATTTTCAGGAAAGAGAAAAGACCCAAATAAATAAAATCACAAATGAGAAAATGGAAATAACAACCAATAGCACAGAAATACAATTTTAGGAGAATCTTATATTTAAAAAACTATATGCCAACAAACTGGACAACCTAGAAGAAATGGATAAATTCCTAGAAACATGAATTATCAAAACTGAAACAGGAAGAAATAGAAAATTGAATGGACTGATAATCAGCAAAGAAATTAAATCAGTAATTTAAAAATACCAACAAAAAAAGTCCTGGACCAGATGGCTTCACAGGTGAATTCTTCCAAACATTTAAAGAAGAGTTAATACCTAATCTTCTCAAACTATCCTAAAAAATAGAAAAGGAAGGAAAATTTCCAAATTCATTCTAGGAGGCTCACATCACCCTGGTATCAAAACCAGATAAAAACACCACAAAAAAAGAGAACTACAGACCAATATCCCTGGTGAACTTAGATGCAAAATCCTCAAGAAAATACTAGCAAACAAAATCCAACATTACATTAAAAAAATCATTCAGCACAATTAAGTAGGATTTATTCCTGGGTGCGAGGATGGTTCAGTATTCACAAATCAATCAACATGATACATCTCATCAATAAGGGAAAGGAGAAGAGCCATTTAGTCATTTAAATAGATGCAGAAAAAGCATTTAACAAAGTACAATAGCCATTCATAATAAAAACCCTCAAAAAAGTAGATTTAGAGGGAACATACCTCAACATAATTAAGGCCATATACGAAAAATGCACAGGTAATATCATCCTCAATGGGGAAAAACTGAGAGCCTTTCCCCTATGGTCAAGAACAAGACAAGGATTTCCACTGTTACCACTTTTATTCAACATAGTACTGAAAGTCCTAGTCACAGCAATCAGACAACAAAAAGAAATAAAAGGCATCCAAATTGGTAAGGAAGAAGAAAAACTTCCATTATTTGCAGATCACATGATACTATATATAGAAAACCAGAAGGACTACACCAAAAAAATTGATAGAACTGATAAATTCAGTGAAGTATCAGGATACAGAATCAATGTACAGAAATCTGTGGCATTTCCATACACCAATAATGAAGCAGCAGAAAGAGAATTGATTACATTCACAATTGCATCAAAAATAGTAAGATATTTACGAAAGAACCTAATTAAGGAAGTGAAGGAACTGTACTCTGAAAACTATAAATCATTGATGAAAGAAATTGAAGATGACAAAAAGAAATGGAAAGCCATTCTATGCTCATGGGTTGGAACAACAAATCCTATTAATATGTCTATAGCACCCCAAACAATCTATACATTTAATACAAACCCTATCAAAGACCACCAACATTTTTCACAGAGCTAGAATAAACAATCCTAAAATTTATAAGTATCCACAGAAGACCCCAAATAGCCAAAGGAATCTTAAAAAACAAAAACAAAACAAACAAAAAAAGCAAAGCTAGAGGCATCACAATTCCAGGCTTCAATTTATATTACAAAGCTGTAGTGATCAAAACAGTACCATACTGCTGCACATATAGACCTATAGATCAATGGAACAGAAAAGAAAACTCAGAAATAAACCCACAATTTGTGGTCAATTAAACTTTGAGAGAGCAGGAAAGAATATCCAAAGGGAAAAAGAAACTCTTCATCAAACGTTGGGAAAACTAGTCAACTATGTGCAAAAGAATAAAACTGGACCACTTTCTTACACCATACACAAAATTGATTTCAGATGAATGAAAGACCTAAATGTGAGACTCGAAGCCATAGAAATCCTAGAAGAGAACATAGGCAGTAACTTCTTTGACATTGGCTGCAACTTCTTTCTAGATATGTTTTTGGAGGCAAAGGAAACAAAAGCAAAAAGAAACTACTGAGACTACATCAAAATAAAAAGCTGCTGCACAGCAAAGGAAATAATCAACAAAACTAAAAGGCAACCTACGGAATGAGAGAAGATATTTGCAAATGATATATCTGATAAAGCATTAGTAGTCAAAATATATAAAGAACTGATAAATCTCAACAACTCCAAAAAAGAATACTCGAATTAAAAAATGTCAGAGACATGAACAAATATTTGTCTAAAGAAGACATATAAACGGCCAAAAGACACATAAAAAGGTGCTCAACATCACTTAAAATCAGGGAAATGCAAACCAAAACTACAATGAGATACCACCCACCCCTGTCAGAATGGTTAAAATCAACAATACAAGAAACATGTTGGCAGGGATGTGGAGAAAAAGGAACCCCTTTGTACTGTTGGTGGGAATGCAAGCTGGTGCAGCTACTCTGGGGAACTATAAAAGTTAAAATAGAACTTCAAAAATTAAAATAGTTAGAAAAGTTAAAATAGAACCTCAGAAAGTTATAAACAGAACTACCTTACGATCTAGCAATTGTACCATTGGGTATTTAACCCCCCAGCCAAATACAAAGACGCTAATTTAAAGGGATACATGCACCAGGATGTTTATAGCAGCATTATATACAATAGCCAAATAATGGAAGCAGCTCAACTGTCCACTGATTGATGAATGGATAAATGAGGAGTGGTATATATACAATGGAATATTATTCAGTCATAAAAAAGAATGAAATCTTGCCATTTGTAACAACATGATGGAGCTAGAGAGTATAATGTTAAACAAAGTAAGTTAGAGAAAGACGTATCATACGATTTCACCCAAATGTGGAGTTTAAGAAACAAAACAAATGCTCAAAGGAAAAAAAAGAGAGAGAGAAACCAAGAAATAGACTCTTAACTATAGAGAATAAACTGATGGCTACCAGAAGGGAGAGGGATGGGGTTATAGGTGAAATTGGTTTTGTAATGTTGAGCACTGGGTGATATATGGAATAGTTGAATCACTATATTGTACACCTGAAATTAATATAACACTGTATGTTAACTACACTGGAATTAAAATAGAAACAACAAAAGAAGAAAAATTGTGTTTTTTAACAAGTCAGTATAATACCTGATATAAATGGAATAAAGGATACCTTCCAAAAAGCCTCACAATTAATAGTGAATTATATGAATCTCCGAAAAACTCAACAGTAAAAGCAAGACTAATAGGAAGACTGGACCCTGAACCACTGCTCAAGTATTATCACATATAATCTTTAAGGACGAATTTCTAGAAATGAAGGGGAAATTTTGACTTTTGTCTAAATAGTTTTTTATAGCTTGCAGGTAGGCAAACTTATGTAAACTTAATGTATCCATTAATGTAGAAGAAAAGAGTTTTTTCCATTTAGAAACAGAAGATCTAGGGGTGCCTGGGTAGCTCATTGTATTAAGCATCCAACTCTTGATTTGGGGTCTGGTCATGGTCTCAAGGTCCTGAAATGAGCCCCACATGGGGCTCCCCACTCAGTGGGGAATCCACTTGAGACAGACTCTCTTATCCTTCTGCAACACCCCCCCTTAAATAAATGAATAAAATCTTAAAAAAAAAAAAAACCCAGTACCTAAGTTTGTGGTGTAGTTCGTTTTAAGTCCTTATTAAATATCTCAGTCTTCTCAGTGGATCACTCCAACCTTATAGATGTCTCCTTTAATCAATGCATTGCATAAAAAGTATGAGATATCTTAAATATAAGTTGCTATACAAATAATATAATAATAGCAATTCACCAAAATAAAGAACGGAGTTCAATTTCTCAAAGCACCATACACCTTCATTACAGTTATGAAAATCTATGGAATAAACACAGAGGTGTGAAGTGTGCTTAAACTGGGTAATGATTTTTTTCCAGTGCTGCTCTGTCAAAATTTAAACATTTGAACTTTTAAAATCATTTTATATTTTTTAAGATTTTATTTATTTATTTGCCAGAAAGAGACCCAGCGAGAGAGGGAACACAAGCAGCGGGAGCAGGAGAGAGAGAAGCGGCCTCCCCGCCCAGCAGGGAGCCCCACGCGGGGCTGGATCCCAGGACCCCGGGATCACGACCTGAGCTGAAGGCAGCCACCTAATGACTGAGCCACCCAGGCGCCCCTTAAAATCGCCTTAAACCCTTCATAGAAACGAAGACAGTTTTCCAGACTGTCAAGTGAGTAGCCTACCAGTTGTCTCATATTTCAGGACAGCTCTTCTATCCACCGTAAACCCGACCTTCTGAAAGATTGACTGCCAACCTTACCTAGCGAGGCCGCAGGGCAGCCGGAGCATTTCCGGTTCTAGCCCCTTTAGCCATGAAGGGGTGCCTGCCGCGCATGCGCGCCCAGCGCAGCCGCTCCAGATCGACCAGTGTCTTTACGTCACAGCTAGCCCCGCAGGGACGGCAACCGGCGCGAGTTTTTCAAAATGGGAGCGCGGAGGCGCCGCCCGGGTCTCAGAAGGGGCAGGAGAGGCCTTTCGGTGGCTGTGCAGCCGTCGCCCGGAGGGGCGGCCTAGAGAGCCAAGCCTGATGGGCGCCCAGACCGGCTGGCTGCTTGGAGCGCTGCCTCGAAGGGACTGCGTGAAGGAAGCTAATCGGAGCACAGGCCTGAGCCTGGAAATATGGCGACTTGCATCGGGGAGAAGATCGAGGTGAAAAGTCTTGGCAATCTTCTCCGGGGCAGATTGGGGGGGTGGGGTAGCTGGAGTGGCAGGACTCGAGACTGCTGCAAAAAGGAGACCAGGCGAATCTAACGGCTGTGGGGCGGGCGCCGAGGTGTCTTGGGAGCGTCCCAACCGCCGGCCCCTGGCTGTCTAGGGCGGAGCGTCCCGCCCCTCAGGCTGGGGTGTTGGGGGACAAGGTGAGTCGCTCACGGCCCCGCCCGTCCGTCTCCAGACGCCAGGGCTATCCCGCCGGGTCTGCCGCGCTAAAACAGGGCAAAGCTGCCACCCCCTTCTCCGAGGGGATGGCGGTTACCTCCGGCGGGAGATGGGGCGGGATTCCTGCCGTGCCCTCTGCTCCCAGGGGTTGGCTGGAGGTGGGAGCAAGGTGCTGCAGTTGCGCTGAGGTTGAGGAAGCAGCCCACTAGGGTGCTGTATCTGAAGCCCAGCCTAGACTTTCAGGGATCTCCGCAAGGCGTCAACATGCTTTCCACCCCAAACTCCTGCTGTATCGAGGTGTAATACCTGCTTGAATTTTAAATTCATATTCCCCTCTTGGTCCATTTTATCATCTTTTTCCAGTCTCTTCCTATCTTTCTTCTTTTTCACTCATGTGAGTCATCACACCTATCTTTAATTTTAACTTTTAAGGATTTTAAAGTTGGGAATCTGCTTGGTAAAGGATCATTTGCTGGTGTCTACAGAGCTGAGTCCATTCACACTGGTTTGGAAGTAGCAATCAAAATGGTAAGAATATATTAACCAACTTTTCACCTCTACTTTGCAAGTAATTAGAGAGGTGACTTAAGATATAAGAAGCTTCTTACCTATGAGGCTTTTTTTTTTTTAATTAAGGGTGGAGGGAAACCCATCCCTTATGCAGAAAACAATAATGCCAAGTCCGGCGATTGTCATTACAGATGTTTTAGGAGATCCTTGACTATGCTTAAATAAGTGTTTTATTTTCACTATTGTTCAGTAGACCTAGTACTAGTTATTATGCAAACTTGTAGTAATTGACAGAAATCGAAAAGCAAATAATTTGTTTATAATAATGAGTAGGATTTGTGCCTAGTTCTGTATTACACTGTTAACAATCTAAAATACTATGTTTTGATTGTTATAAAAAATGCTATGTTTTGATTGTTTATGATAGGAGTATCATAAGCAAATTAAGAATCACTTATCTAAACCAGTAGGGAAAAGGAAGTTTTATTTTAAAGCTTGTCTAGTAGAAAATAACAGGGTGAAAAAACAAAAAAAAAATAAAGCTTGGGTAGATTTTTGTTGTTATTGTTATAGATATGATTGTTGTGCTATTAAATTCTTTAAGTTGGGAGAGGATATTAGAATGCATTGGATAGACTTTTTTACTGAATGTCTCCTCTGCCAAGCACTCTCTTAGTTGCATGGGGAAAACAGACAACAGAGTAAATTGATCTCAGAAAGATGTAGATAAAAGGACTTAAGAATATTTTAAAGTATACTTTCTCTTCAAAGTTAACTTTTGAAAACTTCACATTTGGAAGTTCATCAGCAACATTTAAATGTTTCGTGTTATTTTTTAGATAGATAAGAAAGCCATGTACAAAGCTGGAATGGTGCAGAGAGTCCAAAATGAGGTGAAAATACATTGCCAGTTGAAACATCCTTCTATCTTGGAGGTAATACAAATTTTATAAAAGTGACCAAGGACATTGAATTTTTGTATATTATCATTTACTATGCCCTTTTACATTTCAGCTGTATAATTATTTTGAAGATAACAATTATGTGTATCTAGTATTAGAAATGTGCCATAATGGAGAAATGAACAGGTATCTAAAGAACAGAATGAAACCATTCTCAGAAAACGAAGGTAGGTGGCTGCTTTTTTTCTTTTGTGTATATAAATTTTACTCTTTAAAAACTAGTTTTTGAAGAATGTGGTATTTTGTAATGTTTAATAAAACTCTTTGGGCTAGAAAGGGAGACCCCCAACTCTCAAAATTCGAAAAGCTGTTAATTTCTATAAATAATTTAAACATTACAGAAGTAAAAGGAGAAATTTGTTATCTTTCCCCAAAATACATTTTATTTTTATTTTTTTTTTAATTTTTTATTTATTTGACAGAGATCACAAGTAGGCAGAGAGGCAGGCAGAGAGAGAAGGGGGAAGCAGGCTCCCCGCTAAGCAGAAAGCCCAATTCAGGGCTCGGTACCAGGACCTGAGCCAAAGGCAGAGGCTTAACCCACTGAGCCACCAGGCGCCCCTTTTTCTTTTTTTTTTTTAAATCCCAAATCACATTTTAAATTAAATCATTGATAGTGTGTATCCTTTCAGTTCTAGAGAAAAGCTTTTTAGAATGTTATTGATGTCTATAAAGTAGTTCCTAAGTCAAACACAAATATTGAAATAATTTATTATAGAAAATGTCAAAAATAGTAGATGGAACAGTATAATGAGGCCTCAGCTTCCAAAGCTATCAATTCATGATCAAATTGTTTCATTTGTACCCTTCTTATTCCCCTAATTTTCCAGAGTATTTTGAAGCTGATTGTAGCCATCTTTATATCTATAAATATTTTGTTGTATGTCTTTAATAAAAAAAAAAACTTTTAAAAATAATAATAGCCACAAAGTCATTATCATACCCAGTAATTCCCTAGTATCAAATGCATAGTCAGTTTCAACTTCCAGAGTTTCTCATAAATAACTATTTTACAGTTCGGATCAGTATCAAATAAGGTCCATGAGTCATCACAAAAATAATTGTTTTCTAGTTATCCTGATAACTGAGATTGTAGGTAAGCTAACGAATGTGGTTGCTATTGGACTTTTGGTACATTTAAGTCTATATAATCCATTTGAAAAGCAGTTTGGTCATATGTATTGAGTTATGCAAATATTCATATTCTTTGACTCAAAATAATGTAGTAATACAAGTTGAATAATACAAGCTATACAAATATTAATGATGACTTGCATTTTTTGTAATACTGTATAATAGTAAGCCTTAATTAAGAAAATCTACAAAAGCTATAAAGGAAAAGAATTATCAATTTGACCTAATTAACATTAAGCACATGAATGACAAAAGATTAAGTTAAATTTAAAACAAAGGAAGTAAATATTTGTAAAATATATGACTGACAAATTATATTAAATTAATGTTTAATATTAAAAATAAAAGGGATGCTTAAAAAAAGGTAATGCAGTAGAAAAATGGGTAGGGAATATAGGCAGACTTCACAGAAGAGAAAGTACAAATGGCCAAAAAATAAATAAAAAGATGCCTAAACTCGATAGTAATCATAAGAGTGCCAAATAAAATAGTGGAATACCCTTTTTTTTTTAAACTCATTGGATTGACACTACCCAATGTTAACAAGGATATGCATGAAAATACAGCCTTTTGGAGGGCAGTTTGGCGAGTATTAAAATACTAAATTTTATCCTTCAACCCAGTATTTCTGCTTCTTGAATTTAACATAGAGAACCATGCCATACATATACATAAGAAAACAAGTGGGTACAAAATGTTTATTCCTATGTTTTCTGTAATCTTGAAATATCAGAAATGACCAACTATTCATTGATAGCAATTAAATAAAATGAAAATTTATGGGGGACCTGGGTGATGCACTTGGTTAAGCCTCCAGCTCATAGTTTCAGCTCAGGTTGTAATCTCAGGGTCCTGACATTGAGCCCCCACACCAGAGACTCTTTCTGCCCCTCCTGCTCATGCTCTCTCTGACTCTGTCTCTCAAATAAATAAATCTTTTTTAAAAAGATTAGCACATCTTTATTTTAAAGATTTATTTATTTTAGAGAGTGAGGGGTAAGGGAGGGGCAGAAGGAGAAAGAATCTTAAGCAAAACTCCCTGCTAAGCACAGAGCCCAAACTGGGGCTCCATCTCCTGACCTGAGATCATGACTTGAGCCAAAACCAAGAGTTAGAGGCTTAATGACTGTGCCACCCAGGTGCCCCTAAGATAAATAAATAAATCTTTAAGAAGAAAAAATATGTGTACTGACATGAGAATATTTCAAGAAATACTGTGAAGTGGGGGGAAGAGTAACAGAACTGTATTTTTTATACATTTTTATATTTTAAAGCATTTATTACAGTATATTTCGGTAGACAAATGTACATAAGCACAAATGTATAAAACAGTATAAACACATTATTAATAGTGGTTATTTTTTGTGAGGGTTTGTGAGAACATCAGAGGAACTAGCTTTCTTTTTTCCTTTTAACAATTATAATACATTTATGAATTGTTTGTGCAATTATAAATATTTTCTCTTAATTGCTGTGGACTTCTAGAGACCCTAGGTAGTCCAGTCTCCCCCAGTTGCTAATATAATTAAGCTTTCCTTAACTATATAGAAAACTCATCAGTTGGAAAGGACAAAGATTAGAAGGAGTTCCCAGTTGTTTTAAAGGGACTTAAAAGAATATTATGGAATTATCATCAAAATAGTATTTTGGTTGGTAGAACTAAGCTGCAAGCTGGTGTTGTAATGTAATACTGTGGCATATATACTTGGGTTTCTAAAAACTGAATTCTAAGATTCTAAATACTGAATCAGATTTTCTAAATTGTCAATTTTATTTTTTGCATTCCAACAGCTCGACACTTTATGCACCAGATCATCACAGGAATGTTGTATCTCCATTCTCATGGCATATTACATCGAGATCTCACACTTTCTAACCTCTTACTTACCCGTAATATGAACATCAAGATTGCCGACTTTGGGCTGGCAACTCAGTTGAAAATGCCACATGAGAAGCACTATACTTTGTGTGGAACTCCTAATTATATTTCACCAGAAATTGCAACTCGAAGTGCACATGGACTTGAATCTGATGTTTGGTCCTTGGGCTGTATGTTTTATACGTTGCTTATTGGGAGACCTCCTTTTGACACTGACACAGTCAAGAACACATTAAATAAAGTAGTATTGGCAGATTATGAAATGCCAACTTTTTTGACAAGAGAGGCTAAGGACCTTATTCACCAGTTACTTCGCAGAAATCCAGCAGATCGTTTAAGTCTGTCTTCAATATTAGACCATCCTTTTATGTCCCGAAATTCTTCAACAAAAAGTAAAGATTTAGGAACTGTAGAAGACTCAATTGATAGTGGACATGCCACAATTTCTACTGCAATTACAGCTTCTTCCAGTACCAGTATAAGTGGTAGTTTTTTTGATAGGAGAAGACTTTTGATTGGTCAGCCACTCCCAAATAAAGTGACTATATTTCCAAAGAATAAAAATTCAAGTGATTTTTCCTCTTCAGGAGATGGCAGCAGTCTTTATACTCAGTGGGGAAATCGAGAACAAGAAACCGGTAATAATGGGAGGCGAAGAGTAACCCAGGATATGGAAGAAAGGCCACATTCTCGATACCTTCGTAGAGCCCATTCCTCTGATAGATCTGGCACTTCTAATAGTCAGTCTCGAGCCAAAACAATGGAACGATGTCACTCAGCAGAAATGCTTTCAAAATCCAAAAGATCAGGAGTAGATGAAAATGAAGAAAGATACTCACCTACAAACAGCAATGTCAATATTTTGCATTTCTTTAAGGAAAAGACATCCAGTAGTTCTGGATCTTTTGAAAGACTTGATAATGATCAAGCCTGGTAAGAATTCTATCAAAAGCATTTTATTTTTCTATAAATGTTATATCAGCACACGTAGGGAACTGCATCTAACTAAGGAGGGTTAATTTTTTCTTATATTGTCAGATGTTCCTGGGGTACTTCTTAGCTATGATTTCTATTTCTTATTAGAGAATCAGAATGATCATTTTTTAATTGTAGTTAAGAAACAATTTCATAATGAGTGTATATGCTCATGAATGTGTTTAATACTTGAGAATTTTGTTTCATTTTTATTTTATAGGCTGCAGGTCTCCAGTGCAAAGTATCATATTAAATGTGTCTGATCCCTAAAGTACTCTGATAATAACTGTTCTCTTTTTCTATCCTTCTTTCTCCCTTCTCTCTCACACACACACACACATACACACAGCTGAGCCAATGATGAGTAATCATGTTATTAACATTAATACTCATTTTTTAATGCTTGTAGTGTTTTTTCCTTTTTCTTATCTTTGATTTTTATGCTTAAATTACTAGAGGGCAGTAGCCATATAGAAACTTTGTTACAGTACCATGGGCATTTTGGTCTTGAAATTTAGCTTCAGTTTAAGTATTCAGATCAAAAGATTTTTAAAATCTTTTTATCATCAGAAGTTATTACCTGATAATTTTTTTATTAGTTTATCAGAATTTTTTTCCTCTGTTTAGCTCCAATCGTCTTTGTCCAGGGAAAACTCCTTTTCCATTTCCAGACCAGACAACTCAGACTGAAATGGTGCAACAGTGGTTTGGGAATCTGCAAATAAAGGGTGAGTTTTCTGTTTGGGTTTTCTTGAGAAAATAATACATTTAAAAAAAATAATAATACATTTTCAGTAAACTATATTACGATAACAGTAATAATAACTTTACTCATTTTGAGTATTTGCTGTATCAGCTACTGTCCATAATGCTTAACAAATATTAACTTATTAAATTCTCACACACAATAAATATGAAGATAGAGGTGCCTGGGTGGCTCAGTTGGTTAAGCATCTGCCTTCCACTCAGATCATGCATGATCTCCGGGTCCTAGGATGGAGCCGGCTTTCTGTTCAGTGGGGAGTCTGCTTCTCTCTCTCTGTCTGTCTCTCCCTCTGCCCCTCCCCACTGCTTGTTCTCTCTCTCTCAAATAAATAAAATCTTTTTAAAAATACAAAGATAATATTAGCCCCATCTTACACATGAGGAATTGTGTTGCACAGAGCTTAATTTGCTAAGCTACACCGCCTAAAAGCAGAGGAGCCAGGATTCCAGTACAAGCGGTTTGGCTCATGAACTGTACTCTTTATTCCTTATCTCTGTTCTTGCATCCTATCTGTAAGAAGCACATACTGTCAGCACATATAAAATAATCAAAAGATGACTGACCTTATTTTTAAGTAGACGCTAATGAGGACATCATGGTTTACATGGGACTTTACATACACGGAAGTACACAGCTACTAAAACCTAAATGGGTTTTGTTTTTTTTGTTTTTTTAAGGTAACTCTAGGCCGATGTGGGCTTGAATTCACAAACTTGAGATCAAGAGTTAACATACTCCGGGCGCCTGGGTGGCTGTCAGTTAAGCATCTACCTTTGGCTCAGGTCTTGATCCAGAGTCCCAGGATCAGGCCCTGCGTCAGGCCCCTGCTTCTCTTTCTCCTTCTGCCTCTCCACCTCCCCCTGCTTGTGCTCTTTCTCTCTCTCAAATAAATAAAATCTGTTAAAAAAAAAAAAAAGCAAACAAAAAAAAGTTACATGCTCTACTGACTGAGCCAGCCAGGCACCCCAAAACCTAAACATTTTTAAACAGCTGTCATCCACGGGTGCCTGAGTAGCTCAGTGGGTTAAAGCTTCTGCCTTCAGCTCAGGTCATGATCCCAGGGTCCTGGGATCAAGCCCCACATGGGCTCTCTGCTCAGTGGGGAGCCTGCCTCCTCCCCCTTCTCTGTCTGCCTCTCTGCCTACTTGTGATCTCTGTCTGTCAAATAAATAAATAAAATCTTAAAAACAAAAAACAAAAAAACAGCTGTCATCCAAGTCATTATTTTAGATTTAGAGTTTGACAGTTCAACATTTCTTATTAATAAACACAACAGACTCCCAGAAGGTGGGTTGGAAATACCATGGAAAAAAAGAGAATAATAAAGAAAACATATGGGGAGGAGGAGATCATTTCTTACTAAGTATTATATTACTTCAGACAGAGAATACATAATATGACTATAATTTAAGCAGAGTTGTTATGTTACCTCAACCATCTGTTTTTTTCTTTTTAAAAATACATTATTTTCAAGAGCCCAAAAGGGAATTAATCTTTTTATGTGTACTTCATGATGGTAATTCAAATTTATGTTTTTTAAACTATAAAATTGCTATGTTCTTAATTGTGCATTTAACCTTCTGTTGTGTTTATAGATACTTTTATTTGGTAATCGGGATATATCTGAGATGGAGAAATAAGTTTGTTTATAATCTGGTACTGCTGCTGCAATTTTAAAGTATATTATTTGGTACAAAATATTTCTGTCATGGGAGAAGGAGGAAAGAAAGCACTAACAAGTCATTTAGGGAAAAAATGCAATATATATTTTTGAGTTTAGCATTTGAAAAATTGCCTTATAGAGATCTATATAGCCTAATTACTTAAGGGGCTTTAAAAAATTAATGTTCCCGTGTGAACTGTAAAACTATATAAAATATAAATAGGTAAAATTCAACAAGAGCTTTTAAAAAATATGGTGCAAAATGGAGCACCTGGGTGGCTCAGTGGCTTAAAGCCTCTACCTTCGGCTTGGGTCATGATCCCAGGGTCCTGGGATGGAGCCCCACATAGGTCTCTTTGCTCGGTGGGGAGCCTGCTTCCTCCTCTCTCTCTGCCTGCTTCTCTGCCTACTTGTGATCTCCTCTCTGTCAAATAAATAAATAAAATCTAAAAAAAAATGTGGTGCAAATACACTCATAATATTAAATATTAATAATAACATTACAACTATTTCATATATTGTTTTTGGTTTTATTTACATATTTTATAAGTAAAGATGGTCAGACAGTCCTCAGCTTAAAGAGGTAAATTTACATATTACATAGAATGATTGCCTGTACTTGTTGGAACACTGGCAGTTACTTGTTTTAGAATTAGTAAGTGACCCTAAATTTTGCCTTGACTGAAAAACAAATTTCATATTAATATCTTTTCTTAGTTTTAGGAGTATACAGGTATATCTTTGCAATCTGGATTAAAATGTTCTTTTAAGGTCTTTCTTAGGGAGCCTAAGTGGCTCAGTCAGTTAAGCATCTGCCTTCTGCTCAGGTCATGATCCCAGATTCCTGGGATTGAGTCTCACATCGTGCTCCCTGCTCACTGGGGAGTCTTGCTTCTCCCTTTTCCTCTGCCTCGTCCTGCCTGCCTAAGCTAATGCTCTGTCTGTCTCTCTCTCTCACATAAATAAATAAAATCTTTTAAAGTCATTCTTGTATGATGTCATATCTTAAAACTCCTTATTTGTTAGAAATATTATAAACATTTTTTTACTAGATTTCTTTTGTACTTCAAAACAAAATTATACCAGTATGACATTATGTTGTGTAGACTTGGTTTTTTTTTTTTTTCATTTTCACTAACTTGCTTCAATCTGTGTATATTGCAGATCATTTAAGAGAAACTACTGAGCACAACAGCATTAGCCCAAAAAGAGATTTCCAAGGCCATCCAGACTTGCAGGACACATCAAGAAATGTTTGGACTGATACGAGAGCCAAAAAGAGTTCTGATGCTTCTGATAATGTTCATCCTGCAAAACAGTTGAATACCATGAAATTTATGACTGCATTTCAAAGTAAACCTGAGATAATTCAACAGGAATCTATTTTTGGCTCAGATCCTCTTTCTGAGCAAAGCAAAACTAGGGGTATGGAGCCACCATTGGGTTATCAGAAACGTACGCTACGAGACATTACATCTCCTTTGACTGCTTACAGGTTAAAACCGATTAGACAGAAAACCAAAAAGGCTGTGGTATGTCTATCATTTTTCTAAATTCCTATTTGATATTTTCCTTGAGTATGTGGTTTCTTATATCAAATATGTTTCTTTTAGTTCCTGTACTTTTGATATTTACATGATAAACTGATTTAAAAGTAAAGACTAGGAATTTATGGAAAAATTACTAATGTTTTCTATTAGCTACTTTAAGAATGGTGAATTGATACTGATAAGCTTTGAATTTTAAATTACTGATAATGAGAAACATTTAAAAGTAACAGTGGGAGGGTGCCTGGGTGGCTCAGTGGGTTAAAGCCTCTGCCTTTGGCTCAGGTCATGAGCCCAGGGTCCTGGGATTGAGCCCCACATCTGGGCTCTCTGCTCAGCAGGGAGCCTGCTTCCTCCTCTCTCTCTGCCTGCCTCTCTGCCTACTTGTGATCTCTTGTCTGTCAAATAAATAAATAAAATCTTTAAAGAAAAAATTAAGAAAAATAAAAGTAACAGTGGCTAAATACTGTGTTAATTATTATTTTATTCACAATTCCGGTTACTGAATTAATATTTAATACTGCTTTTTGCTTTTGTCTTCATTGTTTCAGTATTTAGTCTCATCAAAAAGGTAAACTAAAAAAAATTTTTCTTAACATTTGGAACTAAAGAAAAAGAATATATACAAAATCAAGTTTAGAGTTTACATTGATGTATGAATTGGAAATAGCAATTTTTATTTTTTAATTCTATCTTCTTCCTCTTTGTACCTTGTTTTCTATTCACCCAGTCTTGCCTTTGTTTGGCTTGCTGTTGTCTTTTCAAAGTCCTTATTCTCCACCCACACCTTCTGCTTTCATTTTGCTCACTGGTTATCATTTCACACTTAATTATGCCTTCTTACCTTTGCTCCTTATATTTCACAATTGTGCTCAAATACAGCTCTGGTGTAGACTGTTGGAGAGAAGCAGCCATTTGATTTTGACTTGAATTTTTGTTTCTGCTATGGTTAAGTACTTTTAAATATTTTATATGTCAGAGCTATTAGTAAACAAGAGAATTGTTACTAATGTTACCTTCTTGTTTTTTAGGTTAGCATACTTGATTCAGAGGAGGTATGTGTGGAGCTTCTAAAGGAACATACATCACAAGAATATGTGAAAGAAGTTCTTCAAATATCTAGTGATGGAAATATGGTAATGTGGCTTTACTTCATTTTGTAATTTTAAATCATCATTAAACATTTAGCATTCCAGTTCATTCTACAAGGATATCATTAAAATACTTAAACATTGGTTTTCTTAATATGATAATATCTCTGAAATTAAAAAACTGAAATACCATGTTACATATATTTAATTAATGTGGTTTTTAAAATAATTATAACTTATAGCAAAATCTAAACTTTATTACTTCTAGAAAATATTTAACATTTTCAATAAAATAATATTGAATTTTACATGTGAGCTCTTTTTCATAATTTTTCTAGTGAAATATAGCTCTCTAACTTAATGGCATATAATTAGAATTCTTAAAAAACTTTTTGACAGATTACTATTTATTATCCCAATGATGGAAGAGGTTTTCCTCTTGCTGACAGACCACCACCCCCTACTGACAACATCAGTAGGTACTGCTTTGACAATTTACCAGGTATGTAAATTTATCAGGAATAAATTTAGATAATGCACTTATTTATATATAAACTCTATATGTGTGGATATCATAGATTATAAATGTCTTGCTTCAACCAGGCTATAACTCATGTTCTCATATTTTATATGTGGTGAGATATATGTTGTACCTTACTAATCCAGTGTTTATTCATACTCTGTGTTATCACATATTTAAGCAAAAACTATGGAATATTAGTCATATATCACACAAATATAATATGTACACTTGTTTAGTTACTAATTTGTGAAGAATCTTGTTTAAAATTCAACATAAAGTATCAATTTTTGGCTTTTAAAACCATTATTATGCTCCATAAATGACCATCTGTTATTATGGCTAACCAATTTTGACTTCTCGTTCAGCTTCTGGATTTTATGGATAGGGGAATTAAATATTGAATAGTAAGCCTTCACTGAAGTGACTTTTACAATCAAACAAGAAAACCTGTCTAATCCTATTAGAAATCAAAACAGAACAAGACTAAATACTGTAAGTGACTATAGTTCCAGGGAATTGTAAAAACTGACTTTTGAATATTAGGACCACAAAACTCTATGCTTTACTAACATAAAAAGAACTACATATTTTCCTGATAGTCTGATTCTGATATCTCAGGTAGAAATTTTTTCATTTCAATTGTTAAAACATTTCTGGAATCATTACTTATAATAAAGAGTCAGTGATTCAGAGGAAGAGATTTTTTTTAATTATCGTGGTACTACTCATTGGATTTTGTTATATACTTCTTGGGGATTGTATTATATTGTCTTTAGTTTTCATTAAAATAATAGACTTGCAGGACTAAGATATCTTTATTTTAGTAATGAGGTTTCTAACCTATCGACTTGAATTTTTGTGGAAGAGTAGTGATCTATATTAAACTTACGGAATTTATATGTCAAGTCAACACTTTATTTCCCACTATTAGGTAATTTTTTTCTTTTTTTCCCTAGAGAAGTACTGGCGAAAATATCAATATGCTTCCAGATTTGTACACCTTGTAAGATCTAAATCACCCAAAATCACTTATTTTACGAGATATGCTAAATGCATTTTAATGGAGAATTCCCCTGATGCTGATTTTGAGGTTTGGTTTTATGATGGTAAGTACCATTTAGAAATGATAATTTTTCCCCTTTAGTTTAAAATTTAGTAGTTTTTTTTTTAATTCAGCACCACAAGTTTATAAGCTGTATATTTATACAAATTAGTTACACAGCACAGTATACTATACGTTAAATATGTTAACCAAATTTATTTATATATACTTTCATGTAAACAGCTTATTCTCCAATATGTATATTAGTTCTCTTTCCCATTTTAGCTCAGATTTAATAACACTCAGGTTGATAGTACAGAATCACCTTAAATAAATATCCTACTTCTTAGTAGAAACTCAAATGGACATTTACCAAATGAAGAGAATTATAAATGTGGCAAATGGAGGTGCCTAGGTGGCTCAGTGAGTTAAAGCCTCTGCCTTCAGCTCAGGTCATGATCCCAGGGTCCTGGGATCGAGCCCCGCATCGGGCTCTCTGCTCAGTGGGGAGCCTGCTTCCCCCTCTCTCTCTGCCTGCTGCTCCGCCTACTTGTGATCTTTGTCTGTCAAATAAATAAATAAAATCTTAAAAAAAAAAATGTGGCAAAAGGGTAGGATTGAATAAGAGAATATGTTTTCCTAAATCTAAAGATGATTTACTTTTTAATCTGTAAAACTCCTTTTAAGGGATACCTAGCACATACACTCATACAGTATACATATAATAGCTATCCTTCAACTGTGTTTTTGTATGAGATCAGTGATTTTTATTTTTTTTTATTTTTTTAAAGATTTTATTTATTTTTTTGACAGAAATCACAAGTAGGCAGAGAGGCAGACAGAGAGAGAGGGGAAAGCAGGCTCCCCACTGAGCAGAGAGTCCTATGCGGGGCTCGATCCCTGGACCTTGGGATTATGACCTGAGCCGAAGGCAGAGGCTTAACCCACTGAGCCACCCAGGTGGCCCGATGTGATTTTATAAAATATCATAAAAGTATCAGACTTACGCCAGATATATGAAGGGAAAAAAATGGATGGCTTATATTTATTGAATATATTCACAGCCTCATTTTTTAATGATCAGTGAGTGAATATAATACCTTAATCTTTATGCACTAGCATGATAATGAGTATAAACACAGGAGTATTTAAAGAAATGATAAAAGAGTCGTTTTCTTTTTATTCTTTAAGGAGCAAAGATACACAAAACCGAAGATTTAATTCAGGTGATTGAAAAGACTGGGAAATCTTATACCTTAAAAAGTGAAAGTGAAATTAGTAGCTTGAAAGGGGAAATAAAAATGTATATGGACCATGCAAATGAGGTATGTACCTAGTTATGGTAGGTTTTTCATACAAGTTAATAGTGATTCCAAATGATAGGTGAAATAATGACAGCTCTATTCTTTTGAAATAGGGCCATCGTATTTGCTTAGCACTGGAATCCATAATTTCAGAGGAGGAAAAGAAAAGTGGAAGTGCTCCCTTTTTCCCAATAATTATAGGAAGGTAAATGTTTGAAAATTTTTTAAATATGAGTATGATGTGTCAGAAATGTTAAAAAAAAAAGTTTAGTGTTTACACTATGGACACTTTTAAGTTTTCTGTAATTTGAAAGCTTTAAGGGAATATATTTGGACATTTCTTTCCCCTTCAGAAAACCTGGAAATACTAGTTCACCTAAGGCCTTATCACCTCCTACTTCTGTGGATCCAAACTACCTGATGCGTGATAGAGCATCTTTGAATAAAATGATAAATAATACTGCTTCTTCAAAACTGGCACCAATGCTTAATCCTCCTGTAAGTAAATATATGTAACTTCTATACTTTAAACTCTTCAGTGATTGCCTCTTGCCTTTCATATAAAATTTAAATTCCTTACTGTGGCCTTTTTATCATCTGTCAACTTCTCCCCTGCCTACTTTACCCTGCACTATCTATGCTTTCTTTTAGTTTTTCAAGTAAGTCAAGCATACAGGCCTTTTCACATGCTATTCACTGAACCTGGAACTTTTCCCTAACCTCTTAATGGCTAATTCTTTCTCATCCTTCAGGTCTCAGTGTAAATGTTACCCCTGTAAGCTAAATATATTATTATATGAATCATTTTATTTTTACTAATAAAATATCATCGACTGCCTTAATATCCATGATAGAACATTGTTTACAAAAACTTATTAATTTTTTATTCCATGAACTGTCATGCCTATAAATACTATATTTCAATATAGAAAAATGCAACATTAGGGAAATAGATCTGTGTGTGTATATACTCACACACATGTACATATATACTGCAATTGCAGTTATGAAAAATTATGCCTTTGGGAAACAAAAGACAAAAGAAATCTACCTAAATGAAAACAGCAACTGTATGATTTTTTCTTCTGTATTTCTCTAGTTTTCCATAATGCGGTTATATATTCGCATTTTTTGGTTAACGCGTTAATTAATTAATTAATTTTTTAAAGATTTTATTTATTTATTTGACAGAGAGAGAGAGATCACAAGTGGCAGAGATCACAAGGGAGAGAGGGGGAAGCAGGCTTCCTGCTGAGCAAGGAGCCTGATGTGGGACTAGATCTCAGGACTCTGGGATCATGACCTAAGCTGAAGGTAGGCGCTTAACTGACTGAGCCGCCCAGGTGTCCCTATATTTTCATTTCTTAACTCTGTTATTAAAAAATTATTTTGGGGGTGCCTGGGTTGCTTAGTTGGTTAAGTGATTGCCTTCAGCTCAGGTCATGATCATGGAGTCCCAGGATCTAGTAACGTGTGGGGCTCCTTGCTCAGCGGGGAGTCTGCTTCTCCCTCTGATCCTCCCCCTCCCCGCCTCGTGCTCTTTCTCCTTCTCTCTTTAAAATAAATTAAACAAAAATTCTTTCAGCTAATTTTTTCAGTTTTGATGAAGTTGCCTTATAAAAATACCAAGGAATAATATCTTCTTTTACTTTACTGTTTGTAGATGGTTACAAATGAAGGACATGGCTTTATGGCTGCAGCTTCTGAAACAAACATCTCTTCTAGTAGTCTAAAAGATTGTCTTCCTAAATCAGCACAACTTTTGAAATCTGTTTTTGTGAAAAATGTTGGTTGGGCTACACAGGTGAGAAGCTTTTTATAAAGTGAATTTTTTCACTCTGAATTTCTTTAGTTTTCATAGTCATTAGACAATTATCAAAAAAGTAAATAAGTTTAAATATTTCTCTTTGCAAGAAAGTTTTTACACCGTTTTTACATTGGTTATATTAAAATTTTAGACATTTTTTATTTGTATACACTTGGAGAACTCTAGGTATTGTTAATAAATTGGTAAGGCGTAAGTGATTTGTTTTTAAAGTTTTTAAAAACAAGTGTCTTAAACCCAAATGTTCACTGATAGATAAAGAAGATGTATGTGTAGAGGCACCTGACCAACTCAGTCTGTAAAGCATGCAACTTGATCTCAGGACTATAAGTTCAAGCCCCACGTTGGGCATGGAGCCTACTTAAAATTAATAAATAAATATACAGAGATACATACATGAAAAAATATTTGTGTATATACACAATGGAATATTACTCAGCCATAAGGAAAAAAAAATCTTGCCATTTGTGACAACATGGATGGGCCTAGAAGGTATTATGCCAAGTGAAATAAGTCAGGCAGAGAAAAATAAATAAATGATTTCACTCACATGTGGAAACTAAAAAACAAAACAGAAAACAGAAAGAAGCTCGTAAATACAGAGAACAAACTGGCCATTGCCAGAGGGGAGGAGGACTGGCTAACTAGGTAGCAGGGA
Organism: Mustela erminea; assembly: GCF_009829155.1. Classification (NCBI taxonomy): domain Eukaryota; kingdom Metazoa; phylum Chordata; class Mammalia; order Carnivora; family Mustelidae; genus Mustela; species Mustela erminea. The sequence goes on from NC_045615.1 coordinate 83,158,333, forward strand.
TTAAGAGGTACATACTTCCAGCTGTAAAATAAATAAGTCACCGAAATGGAAAGTACAGCATAGGGAATATAGTCAATAATACTGTAATAAAGTTGTGACAGATGGTGAGCTTTAAGTACTCTATAGAATTGTTGAATCACTATGTTGTATACCTGAAACTAACGTAACACTGTATGTCAACAGTGCTTCAATTTAAAAAATAAATTAAGAAAAACAGAATAGAGGGACACCTGGGTGGCTTAAGTCAGTTAAGTATCTGCCTTCAATTCAGGTCATGATCTCAGGGTCCTGGGATCGAGTCCTGCTGTGGGCTGCACACTCAGCAGTAGTCTGCTTTGCCCCGTACCCCTCCTCTACTTATGCTGCTCCCCCTGCATGTGCACACCCTCTCTCAAATAAATAAAATCTTTAAAACAAAACAAAACAGAATAGAGGTGTCATGATAATGGCTACATTTTGGTAATTGAGAATGATGTTCATGACTTTTAAGTTTTACAAACTGTTGGTAATCTGTTACTATTAATCTATTATCCTTTGGCAGAAAAGAAGTTTTGCATTTAAAAATTAAGTCCAGGGCGCCTGGGTGGCTCAGTGGGTTAAGCTGCTGCCTACGGCTCAGGTCATGATCTCGGGGTCCTGGGATCGAGTCCCGCATCGGGCTCTCTGCTCGGCAGGGAGCCTGCTTCCCTCTCTCACTCTCTGCCTGCCTCTCTGCCTACTTGTGATCTCTGTCTGTCAGGTAAATGAGTAAAATCTTTTAAAAATAAATAAATAAATAAATAAATAAATAAATAAATAAATAAAAATTAAGTCCACATTGAGTTTCAAACTTAAGGAATTATATGTAGGTCTGAGCCTGTATGTATATATTATCTGAAAGCTGAAGCTTTCATACTTGAGCATAGTACATTTTTTTAGTACATGTAATTTTTACTTGCCAGGGAAGAAAAATGCACCTTAAACCTTTATAGGGGTAGGAAATAAATGAAGAGAACTCGGTATTTGTTCAGTACCTGTTATATTGTTTCTCACGTATATTGTCTTGTTATTCCCCAAAATAAAACCCAGTAAAGTTGGTGTTACCTCCTTTTATAGGTAGTAAAATTATGGCTTATAATTGTTGACTGACTTGCCCGGTCCTACTCAGTAGTTGGCAGAGTCTGGTGTAAACTCAGGTCTGTTTGATTCCAGAGCCCATGTCTTCTCTCTTCTGTTTGGAGTGCCACAGTGTATATTAGTGACTATACCAAATATCAGTGGCTAAAGGAATAAGTTGCAAAGGCTAAAGTATACAGGCAGAAGAGAAATTCTGTGGCCCAAGAACAAAGAAGAGAGGGATATCAATTGGAAAAGATGTGAATGAATATTCTCAATGCTACTAACTTCACAGCCCCACATTTGTAGTTTCCTGAGAGCGTTGCCTTTTTTTTTTTTTTTTTTTTAAGATTAATTTATTTAAGCGTGCACATTGGAGTGCAAGCAGTGGGGGTGCAGTAGGAGGCAAGCAGACTTCCTGCTTAGTGGGGAACCCAACAAGGGCTTGATCCTAGGACCCTGAGATCATGACCCAAGCTGAAATAGAGTCAGATGTTTAAATGACTGAGCCACCCAAGAGCTCCAAGCATTGTTTTTTTTTTCTTTTAACCATTTGTAAAACCTGTTGAACATGAGCACCTTTTAAGAACTTTAAATCTTCTACTGTATAGTAATTTTGTGTACTTATTATTTTTCTAGTTAACTAGTGGAGCTGTGTGGGTTCAGTTCAATGATGGGTCCCAGTTGGTTGTCCAGGCAGGAGTATCTTCTATCAGTTATACATCACCAAATGGTCAAACAACTAGGTAAGCCCTTAAAATGATGGTTGAGATTTAGCCCTTTGCTATATAATTTTCTTTTCTCTATCTGTTGAAATAAATGATATAATAAGGTTTTGTATGTTCTTTAGATTAAGGCCTTCAGTTTAATGAAGAATCTAGTTTTCAAGTCAGCTCAAGTATTTGACCTAATTTTCTTTTTTTGTTTAAATACACTTATAAAGTGGCCTATTTTAAAAGAAAACAAATGATATGCTTAACTTGATTTAGGTATCTACTTAAATAATATGTGTGATTTTTCTGAGGTGCCTCTTTCATTGAAGAATTACTGAAAAATAGTATACACCTTTTAGTACTTTCATACGAACAAATTAATTAAGTTGTGTTTTTGTCTTTTTTTTTTTCTTTTGCTTCACTTAGGTATGGAGAAAATGAAAAATTACCAGATTACATCAAACAGAAATTACAGTGTCTTTCTTCCATCCTTTTGATGTTTTCTAATCCAGCTCCTAGTTTTGAATAATTAAGGCTCCTTATAGGTACATAAATTTAATAAATAACTTTGTTGGCTTTCAAGTAAAGTGACTTTTTCTTATTTGATATAACTTCCTCAGAAAGCCTTTCTACAAAAGACCGTTTTAATCTATATCGTAATGGATGTATTCTAATGAGAGAACAAAGCAGAATGAAACTTCTAAAATGTACTGGCCATAGATAAAATAGTACACTAAACTTTGCTCTTAGAACATATCCCCCTAAACTTTGTATTCATATATTTGTATTGAACAGTCCTTTAAAAGCAAAAATATAAATGGTGTGTGGTGTATTTATGCTTTTTTTTATTGTTTTCCCTACTTCTTAGTCATGTTGAGAATCATGGAAGAAACATGCTGGAGTTTTTGAGGTTTTGACCATGTAAATAATGTGTATTTATGTTGTAAGTAACAGATGTAAACATGTATATTTGTTTTATATTTATTTTTGTAGCACCAGTTTCTAATGAAATATTTCTGAAAATGCATTTTATAAAAAAAATAAATACAGAGATAAGTTGCTTTATCTTTTGATTTATTTAATTAAATACTCATTTTAAAATAAGTTACTAGTAAGCTCATTTTTAAATTATGTTGCCTGTTCAGGAGCCAGTTAAATTTTTAAAATTAATTTCGCAAATGGTAAATACATTGTTTCTCTACCTTTATTTGAAAATATGTGTCTATTTTAATGATAAACATTTTAACACTGTAGAACTTAATGTAATAGTTACAATGAGAAAAAGAATATTTGATAGTGGGACACTCATTACCTTTTACTAAAGATAAAACAGGAATGAAATAAAATATATGAATATGATAAAGACTTTTAACCTAATGTTTCCTGCTGTTTTTTAGAATTAGAAATATTTGATTTTTTTTTTTTTTAAAGATTGTATTTATTTGACAGAGATCACAAGTAGGCAGAGGCAGGCAGAGAGAGAGGAAGGGAAGCAGGCTCCCTGCTGAGCGGAGAGCCCGATGCGGGCTCGATCCCAGCACCCTGGTACTATGACCTGAGTCGAAGGCATAGGCTTTAATCCACTGAGCCACTCAGGTTCCCCAGAATTAGAAATATTTGAGCTATTTCCGTTTAGTAGACAGGAATACCTAATGCCACAATTATTCAACATTGTTTTGGATGTTTTTGCATAAGGCCATAAGAAAAATAATTTGCAACATAAGTAAGAGTTAATAAGCTAAAGGCAACCTGATAGAAGTATGGACAAAAGATAGCGGATAATTCACAAAGACAAGAAAGGAAGTACATGCTCACTACATTTATAGTTGGAAAAATGCAAAATTAAAATAAAATCATTTTCTTTTATCAAAGAGATTAGTAAAAAAATAATAGTGCTTGCTAAAAGGAACAGGGGATTCTCAGGTGTTGATTAATTAGTGTAAAAGTAATTAGGCAATATCTTTTAGAATTAATAATTATCGGAAACCAATGAGAATGAAGACACTTTGGTCCAAAACCTATGGGATACAGCAAAGGTGGTCCTAAGGGAGAAATACATAGCCATCCAAGCCTCCCTCAAAAAAATTGAAAAATCCAGAATACACCAGCTGTCTCTACACCTTAAAGAACTGGAGAATCAACAACAAATTAAACCAACTCCACACACAAGAAGGGAAATAATCAAGATTAGAGCAGAGATCAATGAGGTAGAATTAATAATTATCTGTTACAATTATTTTAGTACATTGGTAATCACTTTTTGGGAGGAAAATTTATGTAAACCCTTAGGGAAAAAAATATGAGAAATAAGAGTTTCCTTCTAAAAATGAAATCAATTAAGGAATTTCTAGCTTGCTTTTGAAAGCTAAATAGATTTTGCTTTGACAGACTTTTTTGTCATCTCTTTCAGTCTTAATGTGTCTCTGTTTCAGGTATTTTTCTTATACATATATAGCTGAAATTTTTTTTTTTAAGATTTTATTCATTTATTTGACAGAGAGATCACAAGTAGGCAGAGAGGCAGGCAGAGGGTGGGGGGAAGCAGGCTCCCCGCTGAGCAGAGAGCCTGATGCAGGGCTGGATCCCAAGACCCCAGGATCATGACCCAGGCTGAAGGCAGAGGCTTAACCCACTGAGCCACTCAGGCGCCCCTGAATTTTGTTTTTTAATCCAATCTGATAACCTCTGTAGTCTACTGTGTTCACATTTATTAAATCATTTCTGGTAAGTTTACTATTTGTCATTACAGTTCTATTGTATTTATGTCTACCAGTTTCTTTTGTGCTTTCTATCTACATGTTTCATTGCTTTTTTCCCCCTTGCCTGCCTTCTTCGACCTTGAATTTCCTATAATCTCTTTTACTCTTTGTACTGATTTTCTCTGAAAGGGTACAGCAATGGCTTACTAATATTCACTTTACATTATCATGACTACTATCAAAATATTCATAGCTGAGCTATGTATCACACTAGAATTACATTCCTTGAACAACTTTTGAGTTTTTCCAGAGTCCTTTGTTTGCTCAAACACATCTGATAATCTATCTGTAGTTTTTAATTGTTGGTTCCTTTTTCTCTCCTTTTGAAGACAGCTCTCTTGAGCCCTCTGATTTCCTTTTTCTATCTGGACTGGTTGTTAGGTATAGCATGTCCAGTGTATAAATAAAATATATTGTAATTTGTTTATCTATTATAATGCTAATGAACATTTGGGTTGTTTCCAGATTTTGGCTGTGAAAACCATACAGCTATGACAGTGTTTTGGTGAATATGCACACAAGTTTCTCTAGAGTTTTACTTAGAACTGAATTTGCTGGATCTTAATATTGGCGTATCTCAAATGTTAGGAGATAATGCCTAATTTTTTTACACTTCCACCTGCAACATATATTTTTATTGCTCAACATCCTCATCAGTATTTGGTGTTGTGATCTATTAAAATTTTTGCCAGATTGACAAGTGTAAATAATGTATCCTTGTAGTTTTAATTTGCATTTCCCTAATTACTGAAGAGGTTGAAATCTACATATTTATTAGATACTCATCTCTCCTCTTATGAAGTACCTGTAATGTCTTCTGCCCACTTTTTCTCTTGGGTTGTCTGGCTTTTTCTTGGTGATTATGAAGAGTTCTGAATATGTATCCTTTGTCTATTGACATATGTGGCAAACGTCTCCTCCCAGTCCAGGTTTCCACTCTCTTAATAATGTCTTGATAAACAGAAATTCTTAACTTTAATGTAGTCCAATTTCACAGATTTCCTTTACACATACTGCTTTTTAAATTCTGCAAAGTATTTTTTTAAAAAATTCTTTATTTAAATGCAATTTAGTTAACATACACTGAATTATTAGTTGTAGAGGTAGAATTTAGTGATTCATCAGTTGCATATAACACCCAGTGCTCATGGCATCAAGCGCTCTTCTTTAATACCCGTCACCCAGTTATCCCACCCCTCACCCACTTTCCATCCAGTAGCCCTCGGTTTCTTTCCTAGAGTACAGCATCTCTTATGATTTGTCTTCCCCAGTTTTCATCTTATTTTATTTTCCTTCCCTTCCCCCATATTCATGTGATTTGTTTCTTAAATTCCACACATGACTGAAATCCTAAGATATTTGTCTTTGGCTGACTTATTTCTCTTAGCATTATACCTTCTGGTTCCATGCACGTCATTGCATATAGCAAGATTTCATTCTTTTGGATGGCTGAGTAATAGTCTGTGTGTTTGTCTGTCTGTATATCTATACATCTTCTTTATCCATTGATCTGTTGATACACATCTCAGCTCTTCCCACAGTTTGGCTCTTGTGGACGTTGCTGCTATAAACATTGGGTATGGTGCCCCTTTGGATCACTATGTTTGTATCCTTTGGTTAAATAGTACTTAGTAGTGCAAGTGCTGGGTTGTAGAGTAGTACTATTTTTAACTTTTTAAAGGAAACTCCATACAGTTTTCCAGAGTGGCTGTACCAGTTTTCATTCCCACCAACAGTGTAAGATGGGTTCCCATTCTCCACATCCTCACCAACATTTGTTGTTGCCTGAGTTATTTTAGCCATTCTGACCAGTGTGAGGTGGTATCTCATTGTAGTTTTGATTTGCATTTCCTTGATGCCAGGTGATGTTGAGCATTTTTCCATGTGTCTTGGTCATTTGTCTGTCTTCTTTGCCAATTTCTTGACTATTATTTGTTCTTGGGTGTTCAGCTTGATAAGTTCTTTATGGAGTTTGGATACTAGCCTTTTATCTGGTAAGACATTTATAAATACCTTCTGCCATTTTATAGTTTGTCTTTTAGTTTTGTTTCCTTTGCTGTACAAAAGATTTCATCTTGACAAAGTCCCAATAGTTCATTTTGACCTTTGTTTACCTTGCCTTTAGAGATAGATCTAGCAAGAAGTTGCTGGAGCTGAGGTCACAGAGGTTGCTGCCTGTGTTCTCCTCTAGGATTTTGATGCATTCCTGTCTTACATTTAGGTCTTTCATCCATTTTGTGTCTATTTTTGTGTGTGATGTAAAGAAATGATCCAGTCTCATTCTTTTGCATGTGGCTGTCCAATTTTCCCAATACCCTTTGTTGAAAATGTTGTCTTTCCATTGGACATTCTTTCCTGCTTTGTCGAAGATTAGTTGACCACAGAGTTGAGGGTCCATTTCTGGGTTTTCTATTCTTTTTTTTTTTTTTTTTAAGATTTTATTTATTTATTTATTTGACAGACAGAGATTACAAGTAGGCAAGAAAGGCAGGCAGGGAGAGAGGAAGAAGAAGGCTCCTTGCCAAGCAGAGAGGCTGATGCGGGGCTTGATTCCAGGACCCTGAGATCATGACCTGAGCTGAAGACAGAGGCTTTAACCCATTGAGCCACCCAGGCGCCCCCTGGGTTTTCTATTTTTATTCAATTGATCTGTGTGTCTGTTTTTATGTCAGTACCATAGTGTCTTGATGATTATAGCTTTGTAATACAGCTTTAAGTCTGGAATTGTGATGCCACCAGCTTTGGTTTTCTTTTTCAACATTCTTTGGCTATTTGGGGTCTTTTCTGGTTCCATACACTTTTTAGGATTATTTGTTCCAGCTCTGTGAAAAAGTTGATAGTATTTTTATAGGGATTTCACTGAATGTATAGATTGCTCTAGGTAGCATAGACATTTTAACAATAATAGTCCTTCCAATCCATGGTATGAAATGCTTTTCCATTTCTTTGTGTCTTCTTCAGTTTCTTTCATGAGTGTTCTGTAGTTTTCTAAGTACAAATCCTTTACGCCTTTAGTTAGGTTTATTCCTAGGTATCTTACGGTTTTTAGTGCAATTGTAAATGGGATCAACTCCTTAATTTCTCTTTCTTCTGTCTCATTGTTCCTGTTTAGAAATGCAACTGATATCTCTGCATTGATTTTATATCTTGCCACTTTGCCGAATTCCTGTATGAGTTCTAGCAGTTTTGGGGTGGAGTCTTTTGGGTTTTCCACATAGAGTATCATGTCATCTGTGAAGAGTGAAGAGTTTGACTTCTTTGCTGATTAAAATGCCTTTTATTTCTGAGACTGGGACATCTAGTACTATGTTGAATAACAGTGGTGATAGTGGACATCCCTGTCGTGTTCCCTACTTTAGAGGAAAAACCCTGTTTTTCCCCATTGAGGATGTTACTTGCTATGGGCTTTTTGTATATGGCATTTATTGTATTGAGGTGTGTTCCCTCTATCCCTATGCAGCGGAGAGTTTTATCAAGATTGATACTGTATCAAGATGCTGTACTTTGTCAAATACTTTTTCTGCATCTATTGAGAGGATCATATGGTTCTTGGCCTTTCTTTTATTAATGTACTATATCATAATGATTGATTTGCAGATGCTGAACCACACTTGCAGCCCAGTAATAAATCCTGCTTGGTCATGGTGAATATTCCTTTTAATGCACTGTTGGATCCTATTAACTAGTATCTGGGTGAGAATTTTTACATCCATATTCATCAGATTTTGGTCTGTAATTATCCTTTTTGTAGAGTCTTTATCTGGTTTTGGAATCAATGTAATGCCTCATAGAAGCAATTTTGAAGTTTTCTTGGCATTTCTTTGGAATAGTTTGAAAATAGGTATTAACTCTTCTTTAAATGTTTGGTCGAATTCCCCTAGGTAGCCATCTGGCCCTGGACTTCTGTTTGTTGGGAGTTTTTTTTTTTTTTTAAAGATTTTATTTATTTGACAGACAGAGAGCACAAGTAGGCAGAGCAGCAGGCAAAGAGAGGAGGAGGAAGCAGGCTGCCTGCTGAGCAGAGTGCCCGATGTGGAGCTTGATCCCAGGACCCTGAGATCATGACCTGAGCCGAAGTTAGAGGCTTTAACCCACTGAGCCACCCAGGCGCCCCTGTTGGGAGATTTTTGATTACTCATTCAATTTCTTTTCTGGTTATGGGTCTGTTCAAATATTTTATTTCTTCCTGTTTGAGTTTGGAGAGTTTATTGTTTTTTTTTTTTAATTTTTTATTTTTTATAAACATATATTTTTATCCCCAGGGGTACAGGTCTGTGAATCACCAGGTTTACACACTTCACAGCACTCACCAAAGCACATACCCTCCCCAATGTCCATAATCCCACCCCCTTCTCCCAAACCCCCTCCCCCCAGCAACCCTCAGTTTGTTTTGTGAGATTAAGAGTCACTTATGGTTTATTGTTTTTAAGAATTTATCCATTTAATCCAGATTGCCCTGTTTGTTGGCATATAATTGTTCATAATATTCTCTTATAATTGTTTATATTTCTTTGGTGTTGGTTGTTTTCTTTAATTTATGATTTTATTTACTTGGTCCTTTCTCTTTTCTTTTTGGTAAGTCTGGGTAAGGGTATATTGATCTTATTAATTCTTCCAGAGAACCAGCTCCTGGTTTTGTTGGCCTGTTGTACTGTTCTTTTGTTTTTGGGTTTTTTTGTTAATTTCTATATCATTGATTTCTGCTCTAGTCTTTTATTATTTCTCTTTTCCTGCTGGATTTAGGCTTTCTTTGATATTATTATTTTTTTAATATTTTACTTATTTATTTGACAGAGAGATCACAAGTAGGCAGAAAGGTGGGCAGAGAGAGAGAGAGAGGAGGAAGCAGGCTCCCTGCTGAGCAGAGAGCCCAATGTGGGACTCAATCCCAGGACCCTGAGAACATGACCTGAGCTGAAGGCAGAGACTTAACCCACTGAGCCACCCAGGTGCCCCCTTTGATATTCTTTTTCTACCTTCTTTCGGTGTAAGGTTAGGTTGTATATTTCAGAGTTTTGTTTCCTGAGGAAGGCCTGTGTTGCTATATATACTTTCCTCTTAGGACTGCCTTTGCTGCATCCCAAAGGCTCTGAACTGTAGTGTTTTCATTTTCATTTGCTTCCATGTATTTTTTAATTTAGTCTTTAATTTCCTGATTGACCCATTCATTCTTTAATAGGATGTTCTTTAACCTCCATGTATTTATTTGTGTTCCTTCCAAATTTTTTCTCATGGTTGACAAAAGTTTTAAAGCATTGTGGTTTGAAAATATGCATCGTATAGTCTTTTTTATTTGTTGAGACTTGATTTGTGACCCACCCAGTATGTGATCTATTCTGGAGAATGTTTCACCTGCACTTGAGAAGAATGTGTATTGTGCTGCTTTAGAACGAAATGCTCTGAATGTATCTGTGAAGTCCATCGGGTCCAGTGTGTCATTCAAAGTCCTTGTTTCCTTGTTGATCTTCCTCTTAGATCTGTCCCTTGGGCGCCTATGTAGCTCGGTTGGGCAACTGCTTTCAGCTCAGGTCGTTATACTGGAGTCTCAGGATTGAGTCCTGTGTCGGGGTCCCTGCTCCATGAGGAGTCCGTCTCTCCCTTCTCTCTCATACTCTCTCACTCTCTCACTCTCAAGTAAATAAATAAAATCTTAAAAATAAATTAATTAATTAAAAAGACCTGTCCCTTGCTATGAGTGGGATGTTAAAGTCCCTTATTATTATTGTATTATTATCAATGATTTTCTTTAATTTTGTTATTAATGGGTTTATATATTTGGCTGCTCCCCAGTTAGGGCTGTAAATATTTACAATTGTTGGATCTTCTTGTTGGATAAGACCCTTTTATTATTTTTTTAAAGTTTATTTATTTGACAGACATAGATCACAAGTAGGCAGAGAGGCAGAGAGAGAGGAAGGGAAGCAGGCTCCCTGCCAAGCAGAGAGCCCGATGTGGGGCTCGATCCCAGGACCCTGGGACCCTGACCTGAACTGAAAGCAGAGGCTTTAACACACTGAGCCACCCAGGTGCCCCAAGACCCTTTTATTATGATGTAGTATCCTTCTTCATCTGTTATTACAGCCTTTGGTTTAAAATTTAATTTTTCTTATATAAGAATGGATACTTCAGCTTTCTTTTGATGTCCATTGGCATGATAAATTGTTCTCCACACCCTCACTTTAAATGAGGAGGTATCTTTGGGTCTAAAGTGAATCTCTTAATAGGCAACCTGTAGATGGGTCTTTCCATATATATACACATATATATACATACATACATACATTTTCTGATACCCTATGTCTTTTGTTTGGAGCATTTAGTCTATTTATATTCAGAGTAATAATTGAAAGATATGAATTCATGCCATTGTATCACCTGTAAAGTTGCTGTTCCTGTAGATTGTCTTTGTTATTCTTGTTCTGTTTCCATCTCAAAGGGTCCCTTTAATATTTCTAGCAGGGCTAGTTTAGAATTCACAAATTCCTTTAATTTTTGTTTGTCCTAAGAATTTTTTCTCTCTCCTTCTATTCTGAATGACAATCTTGCTGGATAAAGTATTTTTGGCTGCATATTTTCTGCATTTAGCATGCTGAATATGTCATACCAGTCATTTCTGGCCTTCCAAGATCTCTGTGGACAGGTCTGCTACCAGCCTTATGTGTCTGTGTCTACCCTTGTAGGTTAAGGTCCTCTTGTCCTGGGCTGCTTTCAGAATTTTCTCTATCTTTGAGGCTACATTATTATATGTCAAGATGTTGGCCTATTTTTATTGATTTTTCAGGAGGTTCTCTGTGCCTCCTGCGCTTAAGTTTCTGTTTCCTTCCCCAGATTCAGGAAGTTCTCAGCTATACTGTGTTCAAATAAACCTTCTGCCCCTCTCCCTCACTTCTCATCTTCTGGGGCCCCTATCATCTGGATATTATTACATTTTATGGAATTGCTGAGGTCCCTAAGTCTCCTTTCATGATCTAGTAGTTTTCTTTCTCTTTTCAGCTTCCTTATTTTCCATCATGTTGACATCTATATCACTATCTCGCTCTTCTGCCCCGCTTATCCTTGTTTTTAAAGCCTCCATTTGGGACTGCATCTCATTAATACCATTTTTAATTTCAGCCAGACTAGATTTTAGTTCTTTTATCTCTGCAGTTAGGATCCTCTAGTGTCTTCTATGCTTTTTTCAAGCCAGCTAGCATCTTTGTATTCATTATTTTAAATTCTAGTTGACATCTTGCTTATATCTCTTCATTAAATCCCTGGCACTGAGTATTGTCTCCTTTCTTTTGTGCTGAATTTCTCTGTCTTGTCATTTTGTCCAGAAGAGCAAGGATGAAAGAAAAACAACACCAAAACAATAACAACAACTTCAGGAAATGTTTCTGGTATATGCTATACACTCTGCTGTGTGTTTTTGCTGCTCTTTCCCACTGGTCTTTACAGAGTTCCTCCTTGCTTGTAGTAGAGAGTGTTTGGACCTTTAAGTAGTTATGCCTTGATTTGTCAAGATAAGCCTGTAAGAGAAAAAAGAAGAAGAAAAAAGAGAAACAACAAAAGCCTAATTCAAGACAAGAGAAGAGGAAAAGGAATAAAAATGTGAAAGACAAATAAGAAACCATAAGCCTGACTTTGAAAATAAGAAAAAGAAAAAGAGTAGGGAAAGAAGAAAAAAGGGGGAGAAAAAAGTCTGACCCAAAAAACAAGAGAAGGAACAAAAAATGAATAAAAAATTATAAACCCGATACAAAAAAAAAAGAAAGAGAAAAGAAAAAATATAGAGATAAAATAGAAGATAATGAATAGAAAATAAGATTTTCTTATTTTCTATTATTTATTATTTATTATTTATTTTTTAAAAATTATTTCTAATTTTTAAATTAGAAAAATTTAAAAATTAAAAAAATAAAAATAAAAAAGGAAGCAAGGCTGGTCCTATTTCCACTGTTAGCTGATGTTTTGGAGCATTTTTAAAATCAGACTTGGTAGATGCAGGGCCTGTGTTGGTCTCCTGGGAGGGAGCTGGGCTGGCTTATAAACTGACTTGCCTTTGTAAAGATGCCCCTGACAGGTGCAGGGTGTGGGGTTTAGTGTAGGGGACTCAAGTGTCCACTGGAGGCACTGTGTTTCTCCCCGAAGTCCGAGAGTACTGGGTTTGGGGGAGGGAGGAGTGGTGGAGGAGTAAGAATATGGCATCACCACTCCCTCTTGTCTCCAGGGAGGGGAACTCATGGCCACTGCTGTTCAAAAGGTCCTCTTACAAAAGTGAACAGTCTCCGGTGTCCCAGGCTTTTGTCACCTCCCTGCCCTTAACCTGTATTCTGTATGTGCCCAGGCCATTGGCATACCCAGAGCCACAGATCTCTTGTATTTTATCTTTGGTTGGTGGCTGGGATTCAAAAATCCCAAGTTTAAAAACCTGGTATGATGTGGGCCCACTCCCATCCCCCAGAGGAGAGGTTCGGAGCATGCCCAGCACCATCCTGGCCCCAAAAAGCTGCACAGTTCACACGCAGACTAGAGTTTATTGTAACACTTAGCAAAAAGCTAAAACCAGATTATCAGCCGTCTTCACATAACTCAGTCTCCCACTCCCTTCTGTCCCAGAAAAGTCATTACAGAGGCTTAAATCTCTTGTGGCAGACAGTGAAAAAATTGGCAGCCAGGTTCTCTGCAATCTGCTCTTGTCTGCTTTCTCCTTAGTTCTGCCTCAGAAAAGCTGCCATTCTGTGCACACTCAGAGGTGAAGCCTATTGTGGCTCACAGTAAAAAGTTGAGGTTTTCTGACCTCTGCGCATACCTCTGTCCCTACTGACTCAGTGGCTCCCTCCTGGCCTCCTGGCCTTGGAGAGGCAAAGTATGCTCTTCCGAATGCACTCCATAAGGAGAGTGATCTCCCCCTCTGCGACCCAGGGTATCTCCTCACTATGATTTATTATCCCATCCCAACCCACTGTGCACTCTCCCATTTTTCTCCCTCTCCCTGATTTTGCTCCATGAAAACGTGTCCCTCCCTTTGTGGCTGCTGGGCTTTCCTCTCCTCCAAATCACATCTCTGAACCTCGCATCCATCGGGTTCTTTCCCTCCAACTGTGCAGATTGTTTCCTCAGATTGTATTCCTAGTTGTTCGAAATAGTTGGATGTTAATCTAGCTGTGTTCCAAGGACGAGGCAAACTTAGGGTCCCCTGACTACTCCTCTACCTTAGTTCTGCCCCTAGTATTTCTTTATCTTCATGAAAGGTTGTAGGTAAAGGTTGTACACAAAAATGATTATCACATATTTCGTTAACAGTAATCACCTCACATAGTTACAATTTTGTTTTCTTGGGATGAGAATTTAGGGTGTGTGTGGGAGTATTTATTTATTTTTTTTTCAGATGTCATGCAAATATATTTTATTTCATAAGACACTGGCTACTTTTATAGTCAAAAAATCTAAATATAATCCAACATAAAAACAATGTGTCATTTATTTTTCTCTAATATGATGTGTTTTTTTCTTTTTTAATTTTTTATTTTTTATAAACATATGTTTTTATCCCCAGGGGTACAGGTCTGTGAATCACCAGGTTTACACACTTCACAGCACTCACCAAAGCACATACCCTCCCCAATGTCCATAATCCCACCCCCTTCTCCCAAACCCCCTCCCCCCAGCAACCCCCTCAGTTTGTTTTGTGAGATTGAGTCACTCGTGGTTTGTCTCCCTCCCAATCCCATCTTGTTTCATTTATTCTTCTTCTACCCCCTTAACCCCCCCTTGCTGCATCTCCACTTCCTCATATCAGGGAGATCATATGATAGTTGTCTTTCTCCGCTTGACTTATTTCGCTAAGCATGATACGCTCTAGTTCCATCCATGTTGTCGCAAATGGCAAGATTTCATTTCTTTTGATGGCTTCATAGTATTCCATTGTGTATATATACCACATCTTCTTTATCCATTCATCTGTTGATGGACATCTAGATTCTTAAAAACATTTTTTTTTAGTATAGTTGACACGTTACATTTGTTTTAGGTGTACAATGGTAGTGATTCTACTCTACACATTTTGCTATGCTCACCACAACTGAAGCTAATTGTGATGAGAACTTTTAAGATCTCTTTTAGCAACATACAATATTGTTGACTATAGGCACCACAGTACATCCCCAGGACTTATCTTATAACTGGTAGTTTTTACCTTTTGGCCACTTCCACCCTTACTCCCTATCTTCAACCACCGCCCCCCGTCATCCCCTGCCTCTGGTAACCACCAATCTGTTCTGTTTCTGTGATCAGTTTTTTTCAATTCCATTTATAAATGAGATCATACAGTATTTGTCTTTCTCTGACTTGCTTCACTTAGCATATTAATCTTTTAATATTATTCCACCTCTACCATGTTTTCTGCCATTTATTTGTTAAAGAAAAAAAATTTGTTTCTTTAATATAAAGAGACTATTTTATATAGAGAGTCTATTTAGAGACTGTGTAGAGACTATTCATCACTTTGTTAATATAAGATTTTACTGTTGTTGCCATGGGGCTGAAAAGAATGTATATCTATCTATCTATTAATACATTTTATTAGAAAGTTTAAACATATGATAAACTTTACAGGAATGTTCTGTAGCATTTCTTAAGTTCTAGGATCAACTAATTGCATCCCAATGGTACCATTTACGATGTATATTCTGAATTTTCCAAAAGCTCTAGAGGCATGATTAGACTTAGGTTTGATTGGGGTGGGGTTAGATGGAGAGGGAAAGGGACAAGAATAGTGCTTAGCTGGTACTGTTTTTAGTACTAGGAACGTATGATAACTTGTTGCCTCTTTTTGTGATACTAAGATTGATTAGTAGATTCAGAAGCTGTCAGTGTCATGTATGCATTATAAAGTTCTTGGTGAGTTTTCCATTCAATGATGACTGCTACTTAGATTCATGATTTCATTAGGAATTACAAGATGGTGACATTTCTGTCATTCCTTTTGAATTTTCGTTATTGATTAACCAGAAATAAAGAAGATACAGAAAAGGCTGGCACAAAGCTTCATTTTTTCTTTTATTTACTAGTTCTCAGAATAAAAAAGAGTTTGTGCTCTAGAAACTACCAAAGGTAACTAGTAAGGTGTTTGGTTTTGGTATATTTGTGAACTCAGACTTTTTTAAAATTAATTTTTATTGTGACAAAACAGCATTTTGGGGGGCTCCTAGGTGGCTCAGTGGGTTAAAGCGTCTGCCTTCGGCTCAGGTCATGATCTCAGGGTCCTGGGATCAAGCCCTGCATCAGGCTCTCTGCTTGGCAGGGACCCTGCTTCTTCCTCTCTCTCTGCCTGCCTCTCTGCCTACTTGTGATCTCTGTCTGTCTGTCAAAGAAATAAAAAAGAAATAAAATAAAATAAAATAAAAAGAAAAAAGAAAAAAGAAAAATCTTTAAAAAAATAGCATTTCTTATAGTTTTTGCTTTATAAAAGTTATTGATGTCTTATTGATGACACAAATATTAACATTTTCTTTGTGATTGTAACACTTAGCATAATGAAGTAACCTTTTTATTCCTTTTTGCTTGAATTCTGCCTTGTTAAATCAAGATGTTGACCCCTGCTTTCTTTGAATTAGCATGGCCTGGAATATTCGTACTTAGCATTTTATTTTTAACCTTTCTGTGTCTGTTTAAGGAATGTCTCTTGTACACAGTTTAGTGTTGAATTTCTTAGCAAAAGAGATGAAAATATTTTTTTCTCATTAAAGATGAGCCTGTTTGGGGTGCCTGGGTGGCTCAGGGGGTTAAGCCTCTGCCTTCCACTCAGGTCACAATCTCAGAGTTTGGGGATCGAGCCTCACATCGGGCTCTCTTCTCAGCAGGGAGCCTGCTTCCTCCTCTCCTCTCTCTGCCTGCCTCTCTGCCTACTTACAATCTCTCTCTCTCAAATAAATAAATAAAATATTAAAAAAAAGAAAAGATGAGCCTATTTGCATTTATTTATTTATTCATTCATTTAACAGAGAGAGAGGGAGAGCACAAGCAGGGAGAGCAGCAGGCAGGGAGAGAGGGAGAAGCAGGCTCCCTACAGAGCGGAGAGCCCAATGTGGGGCTCAGTCCCAGCAGCCTGGGATCATGACCTGAGCCGAAGGCAGACGTTTAACCGACTGAGCCACCCAAGCACCCCACCTATTTGCATCTATTTATATGACTGATTTGTTGGCTGTTCAAATGTCAAAAAATATGTTCAAGTAATTAGTAATAGCATGGAAAATATGAATAATATTAAGGTTCTAAGAAACAAAATTTAAATTACTTGACTCTTTTGCTTAAAATCAAGTGACATTATATGTCTCTTTTTAGACTTTTTATTGTTTCATTGAATTATTTGTCTCTTAATGCTGAAAACACTTTTGCCCTAGTTACTATATCTTCATATTAAATCTTGAAATGTGTTATTAGTATATGTCTTCCAGCTTTCTTCAGGATTATTTTGATGTGCTAGGTCCTTTGCATTTTCATCATAATTTAGGAGTCATCTTCTCAATTCCTACTGGGTTTTATTGTGATAAACATTAAATATATAAATCAATTTAAAATAAATTAATGTCATAATAGTATCATATAGTATTCTTCTGAGTCAGTTTTTCAGGTGCTTGGTACCTGAAAGTACAGATACTTTTTATACGCTTGTTTGAGTTTTATTTTAGCAAATTTTTCTTGTCCGTAGAATTTATTCTGTTTCATTGCTTTGGTTATCTTCAAAGACTTCTACAATATATGTTATCTGTGCTTAGTTTTTATATCTATCACTGTCTATGGAATGATTTTAATCTCTATTTCTGTTGTTTTAATTTTTCCTTTGTCTTTTATTTCCCTTATGAAGTTATCTGTGGCATCTTATTTACTCTAATGTTCCTTCTAATTTGATCTTTATGTTGAGATTATTTTTTAAATTTCTTATTATTTTCTGAGCTTTGCCAGCAATACTTTCATACCTGCATATTCTCTTATTTCTCAATATCACTGAGGAATTATCTCACTTCCAAATATGATTTATGTCATTTTTTCAAGTTTCCATTATTTCATAATTTCTTTCTGCTCATTTTATGATATTTAGTTTTTTTGTGTTTTATGGGTCCATCTATCTGGCATGCCTTTGTTGTCTGTAAGAATATCATTTAATTCAACTGTACTATTTTCTTGTTCCTCCTCCATATTTATTCCATAAATGGCACTTGTATATCTAGCTGTTCGTGTCAGAATCCTAGAAGTCATTCTTAGTGTTTTTTTAAGATTTTATTTATTTAGGGGCGCCTGGGTGGCTCAGGGGGTTAAAGCCTCTGCCTTTGGCTCAGGTCGTGATCCCAAGGTCCTGGGATTGAGCCCCACATTGGGCTCTCTGCTCAGGAGGGAGCCTGTTTCCTCCTCTCTCTGCTCAGGAGGGAGCCTGTTTCCTCCTCTCTCTCTGCCTGCCTCTCTGCCTACTTGTGATCTCTGTCTGTCAAGTAAATTAATTAAAAATAAATAAACAAATAAAAAGATTTTAATTACTTATTTTTTGAGAGAGATTGAAAAAATGAGTGGATGGAGCAGATGCGGACTTGATCCAGGGACCCTGGGATTGTGAATGCAGCAGAAGGCCGGATGCTTAAGCGACTGAGCCACCCAGGCACCCCGGAAGTCATTCTTAACACCTTCTTTTACTTTATCTAATCAATTAATCCTGTAAACTCTACTTCTGAAATATATTTTGATGCTGTGCTTTCAAATCCCAGTTCCACTGCCAATTCCCTAGTCCCAGGTCACCAGCATTACCCATCTGAACTACTACAGTAAACTGCTTGTCTCCAAACATCTACTCTTGCCTCCTGTGTATCAGTCAGGGTTTTTAGTTGCAAACATTAGAATCTAATCTAATTAGGTAAGCAGAGAATACATTTATTAAAGGGTATTGGTACATAGAATATCTAGGAGGGACAGAGATTCAAGCTTTGCAGTTAGGCCCAATGCCTAAATCACTGAATGTAGGAGCTGCCCCAGAAAAGACATTGCCACCCCTGCTCAGCACAGATCCCACAGCCATGCTGATGAAGTTACGGAACTAGGTTCTAGAAACTCTGCCAGTGATTCTCCAACATTTAACTGCTGAACTTGCTCTTTCACCGAAGTCAATTTTTCTCATGTTTCCCACTTCCTCTTTTTTTCTCAATTCCTTATGAAATCTCACATGAGTGTGTGTGTGTGTGTGTGTCTGCATGTGTGTGCAAGTTGGGGAGGGGCAGAGGGAAATGGAGAGAGAATCCTCAAGCAGACTCCCTACTGAGCCTGTCACAGGGCTTGATCCCATGGCCCTGAGATCATGACGAGCCAAAATCAAGAGTTAGATGCTCAACCAACTGAACCACCCAGGCACTCCTAACTTGGATTCATCTATAGAAAATAACTTTCGCTCATCAATATTTGATTACCCTGAAGTTTAGATATGCAAAATGCAGAATAGATTCTTGAATCTATTTTCTGGTTTTCAGAATTAAGAACTAAAACCCTAGAACCTCCAAAGGGGACCAATGGGTTTCTTATTTTGTTTTTTTATGTATTTTTTTAGATTTTATTTATTTACTTGACAGACAGAGATCACAAGTAGGCAGAGAGGCAGGCAGAGAGAGAGGAGGAAGCAGGCTCCCTTTAGAGCACTGACTTGATTGGTAGGTCTGAAGAAGCTGAGTACAAGCAACTTCATCTACTTTCCACAATGGCGCATATAATATTTTCTATGATTGCAATGATGTGAGAACAGTTGGGAGGTGTAGCTATAGTGGATAAACATTTCTATTTGTCAGCTCAACAGACCTTTGTTTGGTGGAAACTCCTCTTCTCCATTCAGCTTTAAATCTGCTTAGTCTATGTAATTAAGTTGAGCCTGACAGTTCTTCCCCTCCTGTCTCTTCAGTGTACAGACGACTGCATTCCCAGAATGAATGAACGATCCAGGCCTGGGTTAGTAGAGGATTCCATTCCCTGTCCATCTGGTCAGTTCACAGATGGGTATGCAAGTTAAAGTTGGCAACTTTGAGCCTTTTCTGATACTTCTGCCAGAACCATTTTTCTCTGGTATTGTGAATTACAAAGATGTTGCAAACTTGGGGCTGCCCATGCTCATCTTGCCACAGAATGGAGAGTACCTGAAAATAAAGTCAAACATGTAGAACTAAAAGAAAGAGAGTCCTGATGACATTCTTTGGCCTCCTAACTCTAACCGTGCCTAAAGTTAGAATACCTCTTACCACTGGAGATCTACTGCCTGAAGTCTACAAGGCCTTGCATTTTCCCTCTGTAGCCTCAACTAACACAACTTTCCCTCAGTCACTATACACCAGCCACCTCAGACCTATCTGTAGTCCCATGAATGCCCCAATATCTTACCACTTCCAGGGGTTTTGCACTTGCCTTGCCTTCAGCCTGAAATGCACTTGTCTCACTCTTCACCAGTCCAAACCATTCTTTCCACCAAGCCTTAGTTAATCATTACATCTTTAGAAAAGCAGTCCCTGACTTTCCTGTTAAGATCAGATCCCCCAGGGCGCCTGGGTGGCTCAGTGGGTTAAGCCGCTGCCTTCGGCTCAGGTCATGATCTCAGGGTCCTGGGATCGAGTCCCGCATCGGGCTCTCTGCTCAGCAGGGAGCCTGCTTCCTCTTCTCTCTCTGCCTGCCTCTCTGCCTACTTGTGTTCTCTGTCAAATAAATAAATAAAATCTTTAAAAAAAAAAAAAAAAAAAAGATCAGATCCCCCATGAGTCACGTCACCTTCATAGCTCCCTATACTTCTCTCGCATCACCCTTGCTTCAGGCATAATCATTCGTGTAATCACTTCATTAATTAATTTAAGTCCCACAAGGGCAGGGGCTCTGTGTATTTTGTTCACTGCTTTATTCCCAATGATGACACGGTGATTGGTACATAATAGGTACCCCTTCAATAGGTGTTGAAAGTATGAATAAATAATGTTAAGGCTTAAGATACATATACATAGTAATTTTTTATTAGAAAGTATACTTTCACAATGTAAAATACATTAACTTACAAATAAATCTGTAGTCAGAAATGGTACTGAAAATATCCTCTCACAATAAGTTAATCTATTCTTGAGCAGATGCCGATGAATAGTTTACACTCTCCAAAACAAAAATTACATACAGATCTATTTCACTTTAGGCAAGATAACTGGGGGAGTTTGAATGTAGGCCAGCTTAGCAAGGTAACATGGAGATGCCTTGTGAAGTTATAAATCCCTTCAAATATAAAAATCCTTTAAGATTAGGTTTTCAAAAACTTACCATTCTGAAATACAAACTATTTTCAGCAACTTTTCATATCTTATGGTCTCCTGTCATCTTTTTCAACTTAGACTCCACTTGTCTCACTCAAGACCTTAACTAGTGATTTTTTCCTCAAGTCTGTCTCCCTGCCCTGACCTCAACCCCATGTCACTTCCTCATCTTCTTCTATGCCAAGATGTGTGGTGGTATAATCACCCAGAAAAGAAAGCACTCTTACTAAAAAGAAAGGTGTTAGTTATTTTTGCAAGTTTATCTAAATTATAGTTTATCTGAATTTTATTTAATATAAATCTTGGGAAGTTGGGAAACTTCTCTATGTCATATTCTTGCACAGAAACAGTCTACTCTGCTAAGATAATAGCTCCAGTTAATCGGGTTCAAATTACATTTTTCAAATATTTCTGCTAATATGATTCACTGGTATACCTAACTTAATTTAATGCTAAAATACACTATTAACTGCTTTTGCAACTTTCTGGGCTCTTTTCCCCACTATAACAAATTTAGTGGTTTAGAGTGTGGAGTCTAAAGACACTTACTTAGACAAGTGTCTTAACTTCTCTATACCTCTGTTGCTTTATCTGTAAAATGGGACTCACAACAGTATCTTTGCTTTATAAGATGGCTGTGAAAATTAAACTGTATATTACATATTACCTGCAATATGGAAAGAATTCTCTAAACGTATGCTATTATTTTCATCATCACCATTATTGTTATTTCTATCATATACACTATCTAAACCAAGGGTGGAGTTCACTCTTTAGGATTAGAAGTTACCCCAAAAAATGTAAGACTGAGGAAAGAGCTGCAGAACATCAGGAAAGAGAGATCCCAGGACTTGACCAAACAGCCAGATACGTAACTATGGTTCTGATAAGTCTAACTGAAGTGGTCTTGCTAAGGGAGGTGGAGATGAGACAAAACAATCTCTAAAATTTAATCAGGATAATTTCTGTCTGATTAAGCTTTCTAGTAGAGCTAAAGAAGTTGGATATAAGAGTACAGCAAATTTCAACAGCAAAAAAGCTGAATAGTCTGATTTAAAAATGGGCAGAGGAGGGGCACCTGGCTGGCTTAGTCCATATGGCATGCAATTCTTGATCTCAGGGTTGGGAGTTCAAGCCCCACATTGAGGATAGAGCTTAAAAAAAAAAAAAAAGAAAAGATTTTTTTTAAATGGGCAGAGTTTCTAAAAAGACATTTTTCCAAAGGACATATATATGGCCAGCAGAGACATGAAAGGATGTTCCACATGAGTAATTCTCAAGGAAATGCAAATGAAAACCATAATGAGGTATCACCTAGCACCTTGAAAATGGCTAGTATGAAAAATACAATAAATAACAAGTATAGATGAGGGTGTGGAGAAAAAAGGAACCCTTGTGCACTGTTGGTAGAAATGTAAATTGGTGCAGCCACTGTGGAACACAGAATGGAAGTTCTTCAAAAAATAAAGAACTACCATACGGCGTGGCAATCCCTCTTATGGGTATATATCCAAAGGAGATGAAGGCAGGATTTCAAAGAGGTATCTGCACTCCCATGTTCACTGCAGCATTATTCAGAAAGACAAAAGACAAAAGATAAAGACAAAACAGGGAAAAACCTAGATGTCTATCAATGGGGGGGAATGGATAAGGAAGATGTGTGTATGTAGTGGAATATTATTTAGCCATGAGAAAGGAGAGCCTTCCATTTGTGGCAACATGGATGGAACTTGAGGCCATTATGAAATCAGTCAGAGACTTATATATGAAATCTAAAAGAGCTGAGCTATTAGAGGCAGAGAATGGGTGATAGTTGACAGGGACTGTGGGTGGAGGAAATGGGGAGATGTTGGTCAGAGAACTTCCTATTATAAGATAAATAAGTTCTGGGGATTTACTCTATAGCATGGTGATCACAATTAATAATGCTGTATTTTATACTAAAAAATTGCTGAGAGTAGAACTTAAATTTCTCACCACAAAAAAGAAAGGATAATTATGTGATAGGACAGAGGTGTTAGCTAATGCTACAGCAGTAACCATTTTGCTATATACAAATTCATCAAATCAATGCATTGTACACCTTCAATTTACACAATGTTATATGTAAATTATATCCCAATAAAGCTGGAAAAACAAACAAACAAAAGATACAGGGAGAAGATATATCTCTACAGGCCAAGGAGAGAGACCTCAGAAGAAACCAACCCTGCTGACAATCTTGATCTTAGGCTTCTATCCTCCACAACTGTGAGAAATAAATTTCTTTGTTCAGGCCAAAAAAAAAAAAAAAGGAAAAAAACACGAGTACAGTAAACAGTATAAAGTGCAGATTATAGTGTTTACTTAATTACTTTGAGATCTGAAAATAAAACTTAGAGTAGGAAACATTTGGTAAAATATTTAGAACTATTTTTGCATTTTTTGGTAATATTGATCATCCATATACATAATTTTATACTATTCCTCTTATCAGCATTCAACATATGTAGAGGTAGAAATGTATACATAAGAGAGTGTGATTTAGCCAACTTCAAGTAAACTCAGTAAACTGATAGAGATAAGCAATTTTACCTCAAATATTTATTAGCCTAGCTAGACTGGGGTTGTCATGGCCTATGCCAACTTAAAATTCTGCAGTTCTGAATAGCTGCACATAGTTTGAAAACTGTTGTGTCTTCCCTGTCACTACCAAGAGATGGGAAAAGTAAATAACTGAAGTGAAAGTTTTTCTCCAGAATTTAAGGGAGTTGAAAAATGCCAGTAATTTTAATATACAGTTTGCTGTTCAGTATATGTATACTGTAACACACTTGGCTCATGTTCCTAAAGTGAGTTATTATTAGTAGAACTTGAAATAAAATTGTAATTAGTCCTACTAAAGATAGTGTAATTCATCTTGATCTCTTACTCCTCTTTATTGCTCAAGTATTAGCATTATTTGTGCTTACCTATTAACTTAGGGGTTACTTAGTGAGATCCTGAACTAAAATAGGACAAAAGGTATAATATTAAAAATAATGACATAGAACATCAGGTAGAACAGCAGGTCATGGTAAATAGAAAATTTAAGACTCATGATTTTTATTTCATAGGAAATTTGATAATAGAAATTGCATTTTTAAATAAATAAAAAGTAGGTATCTTCAAACAGAGATACTTCTATTTAGGTAATTTCTATAATTTCTTTTTTTTTTTTTTGTTATAGGTAATTCATACAGAACTCTCCTTACGATTTCACTGCGTATTTTCTCATTATTTTAATGACACTTCTGCAGTCTAAGCTAAAAGTACAACTTCCCATTTATAAACCATTGTCCATTCACTCATGAGTTCATGCACCCCAAAAGAGATGTTACGATAGAATATTGTTTGAAAGAAGGGAATTATGAACCAGAGTGTTTTACTATTACCTTACTATTCCCAATTACACATTGAATTCCCTGAATTATTCAATGTATGTTCTTGTTATTCAAAATATACAATATTTGCAGCCTGACTTTTGGAACCTGACTCATACCAGAGCCTTGGAAGAGGAAGTCCCATACCAAGTACTTTCCATTGCAGAGTTAGTTACATTACTCTTGAATCCTTCCATGCCTTACAGAAAAAGCAATGAGTCTTTTGTATACTGCAACCAGGAGCAGGATGGTAAGTACCACTATTCCACACACAAGGCTGAATGCCCATCGTGGGCCCCAGGAAGTATAGAGTTGGCTGATGAACACAGGTCCAAGAATCCGGGCTGCACTTCCAGAAGCTGTTAACCAGCCCATGTACACACCCTGTGGCAGGGAGAGGGAAGGAGAAGCCGAATGATATTCAGGTTTAGCTATTTTAAAAACAGGATGATATGACTACTAGTATTAGTACTACTACTAATAATAATGATGATACTACTATTAGCAAACTATAATAAACTCACAAGAATCACTTTCTCCATCTTTGATTTTTGAGTAAATTAAATGCCTCTGTATAAATACAGCAAATAATGAACAATAAACTTAATTGATTAGTCAGTTTAAGAAAAATATAATAGTATAAAGGGACAAACAGTGTCTGCTAAAGTCCTGGAAACAATATAATTTATTTTTTTATTTTTTTAAAGATTTTATTTATTTATTTGACAGACAGAGATCACAAGCAGGCTGAGAGGCAGGCAAAGAGAGAGGAGGAAGCAGGCTCCCCGCTGAGCAGAGAGCCCGACGCGGGGCTCGATCCCAGGACCCTGGGATCATGACCTGAGCCAAAGGCAGAGGCTCTAACCCACTGAGCCACCCAGGCGCCCCAACAATATAATTTATTAATTATCCTTTACAGGCAACATTTATTTTATACTTCCTATCTTCCAAACACTGTGCTAGGTGTTTTACATGTATTGTTTCCAACATTCACAGGTTTCTGCAATTGGTATTGGATAATTAAATTTATTAAATTAAATGGGGATGCATTTAATAAACATGGAAGGTGAAGCCCAGAAAATTCAGGCAACTTGTCCACAGTATTTGAAGGCATGGTTGGCTGATTCCACTATACCACTTTTCACTATACCAAAATGTCACTCTTCCAACTACTGTACCCCAAATAATCTACCTAAGAATATATAGTGCAGCAATTCTTTTAATATCCTCAAATTGAAAACTACCTAACTGTCCATCAATGATGGATTAAGTAAATAAATTATGGTATATTTAATGAATGGAATGCTAATCAGTTGTTTAAAAGAATAAGGTCTTATATCAAGTAAGATCTTATAATGAGAACATCTATAAGCACTAACATGGAAAGAAAGCTATGGCTACTGTAAAAAAATTCAAGATGGAAAAAAATTTATATGTGATATATTCTGTGTTATCTTTTTCTAAAAAGTCAGGAGTGCACATATGCTTGAATAGGTATTGAAAAATGCAAATGAAGTGAACAGGGGTCATCTTTAGTGTATTGAGGATAAGGGGAGCCTTCATTATCTGCCATACACACTTCAAACCATTTGGCTTTTGTTACAACTATCATACATTGCTTTTGTAATTTGCTTTTATTCTTGATTTTGAAAATTTGAAAATACAATTTTATATTTTAAAAACCTCAGAAATGCTTTACCTGCTATTATAGCTTAAAAACACAGTATTAAAAATTTTCTTTTCTCTTTGTCTTGTATCATTAGAAACACTGATTTCTGTCCTCAAAATGTAAAACTATCAGTGCAATTTTTTTTTTAAAGATTTTATTTATTCATTTGACACAGAGAGATCACAAGTAGGCAGAGAGGCAGGCAGAGAGAGAGAGAGAGAGAGAGAAGCAGGCTCCCTGCTGAGCAGAGAGCCCGATGCGGGACTCGATCCCAGGACCCCGAGATCACGACCTGAGCCGAAGGCAGCGGCTTAACCCACTGAGCCACCCAGGCGCCCTATCAGTGCAATTTTTAAGGAAGAAATTCATATTTTCACTTTTTTAAAAAAAGATTTTACTTATTTGATAGACAGAGATCACAAGTAGGCAGAGAGGCAGACAGAGAAGCGGTGGGGAAGCAGGCTCCCCACTGAGCAGAGTGCCTGATGTGGGGCTTGATCTCAGGACCCTGGGATCATGACCTGAGCCAAAGGCAGAGGCTTTAACCCACTGAGCCACCCAGGCACCCCTTCATATTTTCACTTTGTGACCATTTAAACAACTTCTACTAAAAAGATAAGTCAGAAATAAAACTTGGGGGGCGCCCGGGTGGCTCAGGTGGTTAAGTGTCCAATTCTTGGTTTTAGCTCAGAACATCATCTCAGGGTTGTGAGACAGAGCCCAACACCAGGCTCTGCACTCAGCACGGATTGAGATTGAGAGCTTGAGATTCTCTTCCTTTCCCTCTACTCCTCCACTTACTCTGGTGCGCGCTCTCTCTCTCTATATCTCTCTCTAAAATAAAAAAAATAAAATCATTTTAAAAAGGGCTGAATAAGATAAAAATCCACCAAGTCAGCTTGTGTAAAAACAGAGAATGGTAGCAAAAAATGTAAGTGCTTACAACTCTATTTCATATAATTGCAATAGCAATATCAGGGTAAATGACTCACCTGAGGTTTTGGTCCCAGAATTTTTGAATATAATGTATAGGACATAACATTACAGGATGGATAGCCTATTCCAATTAGCACAGCTGATGTGAGGAACTGGGCCAGATGAATCATGGGGGTGTAGAAGCACCAGGCTTGTTCAATTGGGCAGCCAGTTGGTCCTTCATTGTGATCTTCTCTTGGAGATTTCCAAAGAGTAATAATAATTTCCCCAAATGTCGTATTAGGAATTGAATTATTACGTAAATCTGTTAAAACAAAATTAGCACAGTACATTACTTGCTAATTTTAGATGAATAACAGGGGCAAACATTATAGAATTGTGTATGGTTATACCTTCCCACTGTATTTTGGGAAACTGATTTCCCCAGGGTAACAAGATAAAGAAGCCAACCCATACAACGATGAGTCCTCCCAGTAGAATAGCACGTTCGCCAATCCTGTTAAAGAACAGAAACTTTGTAATTTAAAAACAAAACAGTATTACATAGTTCCATTACTTTTATATTTTAAAACTGTGATATAATATCTTGATCCTTTTAGTCATATACCAAATAATATGAATGTTAAATATAATTTTCCACTAAAAAGAACCAACTAATTTCATACCTAGAACAGAAAACATATAAGATAAGCCTGGAGGGGTGCCTTGTCAGTTATACGTCTGCCTTCGGATCAGGACCAAGATCTTAGGGTCCTGGAATCAAGCCCCAAGATGAGCTCCCAGCTCTACAGGGAGTCTGCTTCTCCCTCTGCCCCTTCTCTGTTCCCGCTCTCTCTCTCTAATAAATAAATAAATAAATCTTTTTAAAAAAGAAAAAGATGAGTCTGGATATTTTTTCATACCAGAAGTATTAGATGCTAGAGGTGACTACTAGGTCCTCCTAGTACCTAGATAAAGGTACTCTGAGCCAATTTGAAGATGCTGGCCAAAAACATAACAGTGTGAACACCAAAAATAATAGTAATGACAATGGATTATAACACATAAAAATGTTATAATCTATGAATTCATATTATATTAAAATAAAATATTCTTGGCTACTTTTAAAGGCTGTTAGGAAGCTGAATCATTATTTTAAAAAATCACTTAAAAAAATAAAAAAAAAAAAATAAAAAAAAAATAAAAAAAATAAAAAAAATAAAAAATCACTTAATAAAAGGAAGTAATCTTGTCTTTCCTATACAAACTGTACCTCAAGATATCCAAATAATTGGTGATAAGAAGGTTCTCTTTAAAGAAAATATTCCAAAAAATTAAATAAAGACATGATATAATTAAAAACCAGCATTGTATAATGATCTATTAATAAATTAATGAATCTAGGAATGCTTGAGAGTCACTAACAGTATAAAAAGAAATAAAATCTAACATTTCTCATGATGTAAGCATATAATACAACCTATAAAGTATATTTTTGCTGAAAAATTGAACTTAAATTTCATCAAGCTTCTGGATCTAAGGACCAATTTTTGAGAAATATAGTAAACACAGGAAAATGTAAAAAAACAAAAACAAAAACAAAACACCACAGGGTTCCATTCAATCAGCGAGATCCAAAATGCGAGAAACTATAAAACATACATCCTGATTTCTTCATTTTGGAAGGGAAAAAAAGAGAGAAAAATGTTAAATGTATAGATTAAAAGGCTTAAGAAACTTAAGAGCCTGAGTCAAGTAAGTTGTGAAACAAAAGACAGTATGAAATAAAACAAATTTTAAAAACTATTGCAACCACAGAGAACATTTGAATACTGCTTGGATATTCAGAAATCACTTAATTTTAAAATTTGTTTTTGTTATTTATTTAAGATTTATTTATTTTCGAGAGAGAGAGAGAGAAATAGAGCGCCTGTGTGCATGTACTGGGGGGAGGGGCAGAGGAAGAGAAATTCAAGCAGCCTCCCTGTGGAGTAGGCAGATGAATCACACTTACCAAGGATTGATAATTGTTGAAGTTGGGTAATGGATATTAGAAATTCAGTACATGACGCTCTCTATTCGCTTATATATGTTAGAGGTTTTCTATAATAAAAGCGAAATATACAAACAAGACCAAAGGTCTCCTAAAACAGGGTACCTGGGGGCTCAGTTGGTTAAGCATCTGCCTTTGGTTCATGCCATGATCTCAGGATCCTAGGATCAAGTCCTGCATCAGGCTCCCTGCTCAGTGGGGAGTCTGCTTCTCTCTCTCCCCCTGCCACCCTGCTCATGTTCTCTCTCTCTTGCTCACTCTCTCTCAAATAAATAAATGAAATATTTTTAAAAAGACTTCCTAAAACAATATATACAAACCCAAACACTTCACATCACCCTCAGAATACCTACAAGGTTTCACATCTTTCTAACCTAATGTTTTCCCATTTGAAGATTCCTATGTTTATAGACCCGAATAGAGGAGCCAAAATACAGATACAAACATAGACATAGATTTATATTCAAAATAAATAATAGTAAATGCATTACAGAGTAGAGCAGTCCTGCTGATAGGCATTCTTACATATTGTCCAATTCTCCCATTTGCCATTTCTGTCATTCTGCCCTGGTCAAATTTGTTTTCCTGCTTCTTTCTAACACTGATGCTCTCTCCCAACCCTGCCCTTGCTACTCTTTATTTTCTTCCTCTCTCTGTTCTTCTTCACAGTACTTATCACTACCTGATTTCACATTTTTATTTATTGGTTTTCCCACCCAATAGAATACAAGCTCTTTGAAGGTATGAATTGGACAATCTGTAAAAATGCCTATCAGCAGGACTGCTCTACTCTGTAATGCATTTACTATTATTTATTTTGAATATAAATCTATGTCTATGTTTGTATCTGTATTTTGGCTCCTCTATTCGGGTCTATAAACATAGGAATCTTCATAGTATCTCCCATTGCGCTTAACCCTACACACGGACTCAAGATTTGTTAATTGATTTTAGAACTTTATAAAGTTCTAAGGTATTTTTTAAAAAGATTTAAAAAATTTATTTGTTTGAGAGAGAGGGAGAGAGAGAAAGAGCATGAGCAGGGGACAGGAGAAGGAGAAACAGTCTCGATCCCAGGACACTGGGATCATCACCTGAGCAGAAGGCAGATGCTTAACCAACTGAGCCACCCAGGTGCCCCTAAAGTTCTAAAGTATTATTAAAGCATTTTAGGAATAATCAAATTCTTAGAATTGTCAAATTCATCAACTAATGTGCCATCCTAGACTGTATGAATGAACTTAATTTTATACAAGCACTTTCTCCAAAGCATGTTATTGCAGTTGTAGTTTTACAAAATGCTTCTTTTTTTTTTTTTTTTTTTAAGATTTTATTTATTTATTTGACAGAGATCACAAGTAGGCAGAGAGGCAGGCAGAGAGAGAGAGAGCAGGAAGCAGGCTCCCTGCAGAGCAGAGAGCCTGATGTGAGGCTCGATCCCAGAACCCTGGGATCATGACCCGAGCCGAAGGCAGAGGCTTTAACCCACTGAGCCACCCAGGCGCCCCACAAAATGCTTCTTTAAAACAATGTTCTTGGGGTGCCTGGGTGGCTCAGTCTGTTAAGTGTCTGCCTTGGGCTCAGGTTGAGATCCTGGGATTCTGGAATTGAGCCCTGCAGCCCAGCTGGCTCCCTACTGAGCTGGGGGTCTGCTTCTCCCCCTCCCTCTGCTCATGCTCCTGTTCTCTTTCCCTCAAATAAATAAATAAAATCTTTTAAAAATTTTTAGAAAAGAAATATTCTGTGGTCAAAGTTACAAGTAACTTTGAGAAATGCTACATAATGTCTTTGTCATTATGGTGATATTATATCTATGCACCTAAGATCTGGAAATTTTAGAGTAAAAGAAGTTTGGTAATTTTAACCAGAATTTTCCAGACTTAACCATTCAATCTTTTCTGTTGTACAACCTATACAGCAGAATAGAATTTTATAAAATACACTTTAAGAAATACTTTAAATAAAACATAATATACAAAAGATATGTTAGAAGAAATTAATTCACTTTGTAAAATATCTTGCTTTACCAAAGAATATGTCATATGGTATAGAAATATCATGTTCTTTTAATAAACTTTAAATCTGTTTGCAACCATTCAAGGACTAAAAGTAATACACAATGAGAGAAAAACTTTAAGGTATTTTACAAACACAGTTGTTTACATTGTTAGCTCTGTTTCATGTTTCACTTTTTTAGAAAAAAGACTTTTTTAAAAGTCTATTTTAAAATTCACTGAAACAAAATCAAAGACACATAACTTACTTCTTGGAAAGTAATTTAATCCCCATGAAAATAATAACTGCCTCAACTCCAAGAGCAGCAAGTATTACTCCATCATATAATACAGCTTGTTCTCTAGTCCAGGCATACATATCCATTGTTAATGGAGTAACAATTCTAAGAAAAACAAAAAAAAAAATGTTTTAATTTAAATCATAGGCATTATAAATGTGAAATAGCTTTAATAACAATACTGATATATTCAAGAATTTGCCCCCCTTTTAGAAATGACACCAGCTCTACATTAAAAAAAAAAAATTAACACATTTTAAGCACATTTTATTGCTACGTGCACTAGCTACTAAGTTAGGCTGTTTGTATTTTTTATTTACTAATATTTATTCTAATTATATAAGTAATAGATCCACATTGCAAAAATTCTGAAGGACAGGAAAAGAAACAAACTGTAATTCTTACCATTCTAACTAACTAGTCATGGTTAAATCGGTTTAAATTGGTTTCTTTTTAATTTCATTGAAATAAGTAATAACATAATATTAACAATGTTACTATAATTAAGTTATTAGAAACTTGCTGGATTTTTCTTCCTCAGTCTCTTTCATCCCTATTTCTGAATGTATTTCTTTCCCTACTTCTTGGTGTTTTTTTTTTGGAAGATTTAATTAATTTATTTGAGAGAGTCAGTGAGAGAGAGCCAGAGAGGGAGAAGGAGCAGAGGGAGTGACAGAGGGAGAAGGAGAAGTAGTCCAGGATCATGATCTGAGCTGAAGGCAGATGCTTAACTGACCGAGCCACCCAGGTACCCTTCTTTCCCTACTCTTGAATGTTGTTCTTATTCTATATGACTGTCTCCTTCCTTGCTAAGCTTCTTTTCCTACTCTCTATCTCCTCTATTAACTGGCTACAAAATCGAATTGAAATATATTGGGGCACCTGGGTGGCTCAGTGGGTTAAGCCTCTGTCTTCGGCTCAGGTCATGGTCTCAGGGTCCTTGGATTGAGCCCTGCATCAGGCTCTCTGCTCAGCGGGGAGCCTGCTTCCCCTCTGTCTGCCTGCCTCTCTGCCTGCTTGTGATCTCTCTCTCTGACAAAAAATAAATAAAATATTCAAAAAAAAAAAAAGAAATATAGTTAAGATATTCATTCTTTTTTTTTTTTAAAGATTTTATTTATTTATCAGAGAGAGAGAGGGAGAGCGAGCGAGCACAGGCAGACAGAATGGCAGGCAGAGGCAGAGGGAGAAGCAGGCTCCCTGCTGGGCAAGGAGCCTGATGCGGGACTCGATCCCAGGACGCCGGGATCATGACCTGAGCCGAAGGCAGCCGCTTAACCAACTGAGCCACCCAGGCGTCCCTAAGATATTCATTCTTAAAAAAAAGAAGAACATCACCATTTTTAATTTGATTATCAGAAGAGCTAATGTGGAAAATGGTTTGGTAGTTTCTCAGTAAGTTAAACATAGAATTACCATATGATTTAGCAAATCCACCTCTGGGTATACAACCAAAAGAACTGAAAGCAGGGACTCAAACATATACCTGTACACCAGTGTTCATCACAGCATCATAGTATTATTCACAAGTGCCGAAAGGTGGAAATAACCCAAAAATCCACTGATAGATGAATGGATAAATGAAACTGGTATATACACACAATGGAATATTATTTAGCCATAAAAGGTATGAAATTCAAATATATGCTATAATATGGATGAACCTTAAAAACATCTTGCTAAGTAAAATAAGCAAGACACAAAAGGACAAAAGGAAATGTGTTGTATGATTCCATTTATTTGAGGTACCTAGATTGGGCAAACCCACAGAGAATGTAGAATAAAGGCTACCAGGGGCCGGGTGAGGGGCACTGGGGACTTACTGTTTAATGGGTGTAAAACTTCTATTTAGAATGAGGAAAAGATTCTGGAAATGGATAGGGGTTATGGTGTACAACATTTGTGAATAGACTTAATGCCATTAAATTGTACAATTAAAAATAGTTAAAATGGTACACTTTATGTTATGTGTATTTTACCACAATTTTTAAAAATGCCCCCAAAATCAGATGAACTGAAATTTTCACATACTTTAATAATTTTAAAAATACAAAATCAAGCAAATCTACATGTACTGGCATAAAAATGTCACAATGATTACAAAGGAATAAACCAAATTTTCAAGTGATGTCCATATTCCAGGTTGATTTAATACACACATACACCCCACTACTTATAGTTGTATAGAAAAAAAATTTGAAAAATTAATACTGAAATATTAGCAGTGGTTACTTCCAGGGAAAGAAGTGGATGTGGAGATACAGTTATAGAGTTTAGAATATTTATACCAAGAATGTACTATTTTTACAATAAAATGGAAAGGCATTTTAAAAATAAAAAGCCATATGATAGCTAAGAGTCAACAAAACTTACACAAGGCAAGGATTTTGTAATATACTACTTTTTTTTTCAGGATCAGAGCTTGAATAGTTTTAACAGGTTGCCAGACTGAACCCAATACATGTAAATATAAATAGATAGTTATATAGCCTAAAGTTAATTAAATCATGGCACTGAAGTTTTAGAACTACATTAAATATATATATATAAAACTCAGAAAAAGAAAAGAAAGACTAGTGAACAGATTCCTTTATAAGGAAGTGAGATAAAGTAGTAAGATTACAGATAAGTATTAAACTCTATTCAGGTTAAAAGCATAAAATTTATATGTACTTTTTTCATCATGACAAAAAATATGCCTTACATAAAGTTTTTGAGAACATCAATATACCTGATTAATGTTGCATTAAGAATTGCATTATTCATTATATCATGTTATTCATCAAATCATGTTATTCATTATTATTCATTATAATTTGTATTCATTATTATAAGTTGCATTATTTATGTAATGTGATTTGATGAAGACAAAATAAAACTTACGTTTCAAAAAGGGCAAAGATAAATAGAACCACAAAAAACAGAACATTGGTGGCCACAACTGCAACTTGATCAATATTTCCTTGGGGAACCTGAACTTCATCTGTACTTGCTGTAATAAATAGGAGAAAAATTTTATGACTTAAACATCTAATTTTTCTAATGACACTAAAATAATGTAGAAATTTTATGTAGCAAATTCTATGACTGAACATTTAAAATCACTTTTAGGCTCAAAGCAGTTTAAAAGTAACAATTTAAGACAGAAATAATTTTTATTTTTTTAAAGATTTTACTTATTTGAGAGAGCTAGAGCACAAGCAGGGGGAACTTCAGAGGGAGAGGGAGAAGCAGACTCCTCTCAGAGGGGAGAGCCCAATGCAAGGCTCAATCCCAGGTTCCTCGGATCACAACGTAAGCCAAAGGAAGATGCTTAACCAAATGAGCTACCCAGGTACCCCAACAGAAATAATTTTTATAATGAAATTTGAAAATAAAGTGAATTTTCTTCCCAGGAGCTATACTTTCTGTTATCTATAGGAAATAGTTGTATTTTCAACAAACTTTCTTTCAATCCAAAGCAGGAATATTATAAAATTATATAAAATGATCTCATACTAAAAATATTTCCATTGCAGGCACCTGGGTGGCTAGTTGGTTAAGCAGCCAACTCGTGGTTTCAGCTCAAGTCATGGTCTCAAGGTCAGGAGATTGAGCCCTGCATCAGGCTCTGCATTTCAGTGGGGAGTCTGCTGTAGATTCACTCTCCCTCTCCCTCTGCCTCTCTCCCTGCTCATGTACTCTCTTTCTCGCCCTCAAGAAATAAAATCTTTTAAAAAAGTAAATTTCCATTGCAAGGTTTTTTCCTATTTCACTTAAATTTTAAACTTACGAGGATTTCAATGAAGACCTCATAATAGTTTATTAAATCAGTTAGTTCTGTGATTCACTTCAATGGATATATATTTTGAATTTCAATGCTATGTGAAATTAGAATTAGTAAATATCTTCATGTTATTATCACAATTTTTCGAAGTCCTTATGTCATTATTTATATTTTTATCAAGGAATACATTTTATGGGGCACTTGGGTGGCTTAGTCATTAAGCATCTGCCTCCAGCTCAGGTCATGACCCCGGGTCCTGGATCAAGTCCCACATCTGTCTCCCTGATCATCAGAAGCCTGCTTCTCCTCTCCCATTCCCTCTCCTTGTGCTCCTTCTCTCTCTCTGTCAAGTAAATAAATAAAATCTTAAAAAAAAAAAAAGAAAAAGAAAAGAGAAATATATATTGCAAATAACCACCAAGATTTGATGGTGGTTTTATAAATTAGGAGGGCAGGGGTGCCTGGGTGGCTTAGTTGTTAAGTGTCTGCCTTTGGCTCAGGTCATGATCCCAGGATCCTGGGATCAAGCCCAACATCAGGCTTTCCGCTCAGTGGAGAGCCTGCTTCTCCCTCTCCCACTCCCCTGCTAGTGTCTTGTGTATACTCTCTCAGTCAGATAAATAAAATCTTTAAAACAAAAATAATAAATTAGGAGGGCAAAGTGAGTGTACTTATTTATCTTGAACTATGTAGTTAAGCTGCACACTATTGACTGTGAATAGGACTATTTCTGATGTAACCAAGAAGTGTGAAGCCATATATATTTACTTATATACATCTGTCACGCTATTTTATAAATTATCCACTTATTCAGAGTAAACCAAGTTGGTAACTCAAGAACATCTTTATTTTATGCTATCTTTAAGCATATGTGCAGCAGCAGCAGGGGGCAAGGGGTTACTTCCCTCAGACAGTTTTTCTCATCATAAAAAAGTTAGAAGCCGGGGCACCTGGGTGGCTCAGTGGGTTAAGCTGCTGCCTTCGGCTCAGGTCATGATCTCAGGGTCCTGGGATCGAGTCCCGCATCAGCCTCTCTGCTCAGCAGGGAGCCTGCTTCTCTCTCTCTCTCTCTCTCTCTCTCTCTCTCTCGGCCTGCCTCTTCGTCTACTTGTGATCTCTGTCTGTCAAATAAATAAAATCTTTAAAAAAAAAAAAAGTTAGAAGCCAGTCTTTACTCCTTTGAATCAAAAGGCAACCCTGCCCCAAGTAAGACTGGAGTTTGCTTCATATGCGCTTAGTTTTCCGCAGCCTCTACCCACTACTGGCTTCAATGGGGAAAGCTCTGAAATGTTGCATTCTAGATTATGAGGGCCAACTGGGTATCCAATTATGAGGTTTTTAAAGTTTTTATTTTTGTTTTTTTGTTTTCTTTGACAGAGAAAGAAAGACACAGGAAGAGAAGGAGCACAAGGAGCAGGAGAGAAAGAAGGAGAAATAGGCTTGCCGCTGAGCAGGTAGCTCCATGAGCGGCTTGATCCCAGCATCCTGGGATCATGACCTGAGCTGAAGGCAGATGCTTAATGAATGAGCCATCCAGGCTCCCCAAATTATAAGAATTTTTAAGAAAACCATAGATTCATATTAATTCAAAGACTATGTAATTAGAAATTATAACCTATCCAATGATAATATTTTTAATAATAGCAAAAAAGCGGGCAGATTTAAATACTTACTGAAATTGAAAAATGACTTTTGTTTTGGAAACCATTTTGAAGTACCTAGATTCTTAAGAAAGAAAATAAGTCTGGTCTTTCTTTTTTTTTTTTTTTTTTTTTAAAGATTTTATTTATTTATTTGACAGACAGAGATCACAAGTAGGCAGAGGCAGGCAGAGAGAGAGGAGGAAGCAGGCTCCCCGCTGAGCAGAGAGCCCGATGCGGGACTCGATCCCAGGACCCTGAGATCATGACCTGAGCCGAAGGCAGCGACTTAACCCACTGAGCCACCCAGGCGCCCCAAGTCTGGTCTTTCTAAACTCTCATTTGTGCAGTGCTGTGCAACAGACCTCTGACATGATAGAAATGTTCTTCGCCTGTGTTCTATAATTCAGTTAGATTTAATTTAACACTTGAAATGTTGCTAGTGTGCCTGAGGAATTTCTTAAATGTTATTTAAATTAAATTTAAATAGCCATATGTGGCTTGTGTCTACCATACTGGACAGTGTGTTTCAGAGACCAGCAGCATCAGCTCCCATGGTAGCTTATTATAAATGTAGACTCTCAGAATATCACTACGTTCATCAGATTTAGTAAATAAAAATACAGGATACCCAGTTAAGTTTGAATTTGTGATAAATAATAATAATAATATTTTCTGTGCAATATTTGAAATTTAAGTATAAGAATGTTCCATGAAATATCTGAGGCATATTTACACTAAAAGATTATTTGTAAAAATAAATAAATAAAATAAATAATATATAATAAAATATATTATTTTATTTATTTTAATTAATAAAATATATTATTTTATTATATATTATTTATATGTATTTTATTATATATTATATAATAAAATATATTATTATATAATTTTATTTAAAATAATAAAAAATAAAATAAATAAAATAAAAGATCATTTGTTGTTTATCTGAAATCTAAATTTAACTGGCTGAGACATATTTATACTAAAAAATTATTCAAATTCAACTGGGCATCCTGTGTTTTATCTGGCAGCCCTAATCAGCCCTTGTCCCTTAGGCCTAGTGATTCAGAACTGGCATTTTAACAAGCTTTTCAGGTGCTTAATAAGCATATTAAAGTCAGTGAAGCACTGATTGATATTGTTATTCTTTTCCAATTTCTGGAAAGATTTCACTTCTGATGTATCTCCCTTGTCTTAGCACCTTATACTCACCCTCTTCAAATTGTTCATTCCTTTTATCTGATAGGTCCTTTAAGTTAGCACCCTATTTTTCACGTTTTAAGCAAAGTGGCTTATACCCCCTGCTGGCACTTGCTCACCATTCTTTCTTTACTTTGCTTTTCTTTCATTTTGAAAACTTTCAAATATATATTCAGCCCCTCTATCCAACAATATTTTGCCACACTTAATTCATCTACCCCTTCCTTTTTTTTCCTCTCCCTCTTTGTTGCTATAGTTTTTCACTGGCTTACTCTGAAATTTGTATCTTTAGCTTTGATCTCAATGGCCAAAATTACAAATGCCTCAGCATTTTTGAGTTTTTCTACTGTAGCAGTATATTTAGCTTGATCCAAACTGAAATCATTTTCTCTGTTCAACTGATGTCCCTTCCTAAATTCTTGTTCTCGCCCATTCTTTCACTTATCTAGACTCAAAACAACTCCCTCTATTCCTTAATATGCCATATCTAATCTGTCAAGAATCGTGACTTTTTTTTTCCCTTCAAAAACTCGTATCCATCCCTTCTCCATTCTTAGTTGCTGCCCTAGTTCAGGCCTTTACACATCTGTATTAGTCTCACATGGAATCTATTATCAGACTTCTTCTTTTTTCAAAAACTTACTAATGCTCCCCACCACTCTGTTCTCCACCCTACTACTTTTAACTTAACCTTCCACTAGTTTTGTCATGAAAATTAAATAAAATGGCTATAAAAGTACTTAGTAAAATAACACTTTGTTTTTTTCACAACTTTCCAAACTCCTTAAAGGCAAGAACTGAGTTGCAATCTTTTGCACAGAGGGGTACACTCCCCAAGAAGTAAAATAGTGGTTTATTTAGTAAAATATACCTACTGGCCAGATTGGATACCTACTTCTGAGTTCAGAGAAAGATCTAAGGGATGAAAATATACACTTGTAAGAGTACACCAAAAGAATAAAAATACACGAGAGAAACCTGTTCCCATGATTAAGGGAGTAAAGAAATGCTTGAGACAGAAAAACACATTTAGAAGGAAAGTTACTGAAATCATCCCAAAGAACTGGAGGGTTTTAAGATATTGGCTCTTTACAACAAAGAGGAAGTGATTTTTTAGCAATGGTTTTAGCCTTGCCAATCATGAACACCAAATAACTGATCTGGGCATACCTTTTTAATATTTTTTTAACTTTAAAAATTAAAAAAAATTAAATATTTTATGTATTTATTTGAGAGAGAGAGATTGAGAGAATGAGTGGGAGGAGCAGCAGATGGAGAAGCAGACTCCCCTTGGAGGGGGAGCCCTACTTAGGACTCTCCTGGGATCATGACCCAAGCCAAAGGTAGATGCTTAACCAGCTAAGTCACCCAAGGAGCTCCTGGGCAAGCATTTTTAAACAATAATCAATTTAGGGGTGCCTGGGTGGCTCAGCCCATTGAGGGGCTGCCTTCAGCTGGGGTCATGATCCTAAGGTCCTGGGGTTGAGCACTGCATTGCCCTCCCTGCTCAGTGGGGAGCCCGCTTCTCCCTCTCCTGCTCTTCCCCCTGCTTGTGCTCTTTCTCTCTCTCAAATAAATAAATAAAATCTTTTAAAAAATAATAATCAATTTAGGTAACTTTCAACTTTGAAGATCCTCCCCAGTCACCCACTGTACTGTCCTCAGAAGCAAAATCCAAGTAAATATCAGACAGACAGAATCATCAGAAACACTTTGATAATGTGCAATTCTAGCAATTTAGTCAAACAGGTTAAATAGTACCTTCTTCAAAATTAACATTTTTACACTGTCGTCCTGAGTCATCCACACGATGTTCTCTTAAATAGAAAAAAATAAGTATTGTATCCATGAAAAACTTAGTATAATAGATAAATGACTTAAATTTATTAGTAGCCTCCTATTTTTGCACATTCTGATATGGGTTTCTTTTTACTGACTTCTGACTAATGAGATTACTACCAGTGAGATATAACCAACAAAATTTAAAAGGTACAAGTTACAATTACTATATTATCCTATAAAATGAAAAATAATATTCAATTCATTCAAAAGCACACATGATCTACCTTAATAAATATTTGAAGTTTTCCATGATTTTGAACATTTTTTGTTAATGTTTTTGGGCCTTTGGATAAAGTACTCCAAGGAAATATAAAGTAATAAAACTTCTGTAGTTTTATAAAATTTCTTCTAATGAACAAAAAAGATAGGAGAGGTAAATAAATTTTGGATTTAAGGTTGATACCAATCATTAATCAACTTAAAATGTTACTTTCATGCTATTCCCCAATTTAGAAACCTATAGTTAGGAAATCAAGATCAAACCTTGAGTCTTCAAAGACTTTATTCTCAATTATCAGATTGTCCATTATTTGTTCTGAGTACTATATTCATTAGCTGATCAAAAAAACACGAACACAATTATAGATATCAAAAGCCAAACAAAGCCTTTATAGGAATAATTATCTTCCAATAATGATAGTGCTTATTTAATTTCACAATTTACAAAGGTAGTTTCATCATTTCTATATAATTACCTTAATAGAATAAGGATCAGAATAATATTTAAAACTCCCAGGAACGCGCCAAGTAAAACTGGTGCTGTGTACATGTTTATCTGTAGTT
Organism: Mustela erminea; assembly: GCF_009829155.1. Taxonomy (NCBI): domain Eukaryota; kingdom Metazoa; phylum Chordata; class Mammalia; order Carnivora; family Mustelidae; genus Mustela; species Mustela erminea. Next base: position 83,198,760 of record NC_045615.1, read on the forward strand.
TAATGGTATCCCATGTCACGCCCTTTTCTCCAATGAGAGCAAAACAAGCCTGAAAAACTTAATAAAATAAAATGTATACAGATGAATTATTAAGTAGGAGGCACAAGCTAAAAAACATGTGAAAGACATTTACAAGATTGGAAGCAACATTATGGAATCATCCATCTACATCATGTATCTCAATAGAGGCAAGAAAGTTCAGGGGAAGGGGGTACAATATTATTTCTTCTGTATAAAGCATAGATACTCATATAGTACATAAAAGATATACAATTGATCTGTGGTATTAGGAAAAAAATGTCTAAGAAGGCTCCTAACAATGAGAAAAATGTTAAACACCGATGTACATATACTCACAAAGTTTTATATCTAAAGTAACTTGTCAGTATCTTCCTTTTTAAAAAAACATCTCCACAGGAAATCTAAATTATCCAGTTTCTTCTATAAATAAATCATGATTTAATTTAAGAAACAGAATGTCACATTTTAAGTCAACATTTCAAATTATCACTGTGTATGTAAGGTATTTAAATTATATATATTTTTAAAATTTGTATCTATGGCAAAAATCAGATTGGAAGAGTACTGGTTTGCTTTCCTGATGTAGATTCTATATCTGACTCTTCCAAAATTTACATGCAAACTTAAGGCAAGGATGAAGTAAGATACTACATATAAAATACTTAGAACGGTGTCTAGCACATAGTAAGCATTCATTAAATGCTAGTGCTGTTAATGTGGTTATTATAGGAAAGGTCAACTAATCTTTTTCTGGTCTATATTTACATTTAAATATAATACAAATATTTAAATGAGATAATCTGTAAAATACCTTTTTTTTCCTATCTCTTTCTTTTTGATTATTTCTTTTATTCTTAGGTTGAAAATGTGGAAAATCAATGAACAAGGTGATATAAATTTTAGTGCTGATCTTTTTTTTTTTCTAATGTCCTGTCTGCCTTTATACTAGCTAGTACTGTCTCTGAACTTCCATTTTCTTGGCACTAAAATGTTATGAGATTTATTACATGCTTTTACCTCATTTATTTTATTTTGTTTTATCATTATTTAATCCTTAAAATACTTCTTAAGTGGTCAAAATATTTACTGAGAACCTAAGTCTATACCAGGTACTGTGCTAGATACGAGGGGTAGAGTGGTAAATAAAAAAGACCCACACTGTATCTTCAAATATTTTATAATATGGCAGTCAGTCCAATTATTCTACATTTGTGCTTATTATATTTTTCTACAGAATACTAAACTGAACCATTAGATTTCGGTGAAGGATAAATTAGATTATCTTTTTTAGAGCCTTTTCTTGGCTATCTAAAAGGAAGTAATGGAAACGGGTGAGGGTGGAATATTAATGATGAAATAAACTGAGCTGGATTCAAAGCGATGATATTCATAACTGTAATATTCAAAGCATGAGACAATTATATATTTTTTAATGTTTTCTAAGCATAAAGATTACTAATTTATCTATTCAGCAAAAAATTACCTGCTTTGGGGAAGTATTAAATTTCATTAATAATGTTTTACACTCAAAGTTCAAATGAAGCTTTGGAAGAAAAATGGTCTTTAAACAGTCTTTTAAAAATTCTTTCATTTTCTTCAACCTTAGAAAAATCTGAAAGACATGGGCAAAGGGCAGAAGGGTAAAGAGCCTTCTATAACTTTCCTTGAATACTCAGTCAAAAGAATTTTGTTTCTAATAAATGGGCGGTGCAAACTATTATGGAGAAGTCAAGCTAAATGATTATTTCAAAGAGCATACACTTTGGAGTCAGAGTTAGCTTTAAACCTCATATTTCCCATATGCTATCTGGCTGACCTTGAATAATTTAGATTCTCTATGCCTTGGTGTCCTAATCTGTAAAATGGGACTAATATAATTTGCTTTAGAGGTCATTTGTTAACACATATAAAGAGCCTAGCCTCCAGCTGGATCAAAAAATATTAGTGTCCTTTCAGGTATGAGGTTTTATACTTGGACCCATTTCACATTTGAACCTTGAAATTTCTCCTAGTTCAAGTAATGACAAGTGAAAAATACCTACCTGGACCTAAGATAAAACCCAATGCTTGACATGCACTAGTGTTTGCCATGGAACTTGTTCTTTCCTGAAGAGAAGTAGCACCGGCAATATATGATCTAATAACTGCCACATTTCCTAAAAAAAGACACAATAATTCAAAGTAAAAGAAAATATCCTTCAGTTTATAGAATTCAACTTAATTTGGCTTTATATAGAACAAAAATCACTGCTTCCTCTTTATGATCATACAAAGCATGTACATTAAGCAAATGTATCAATTAATGGAAAATATTGCTTTCGGTAACATGAAAACACAGTTAAAGATCTGAATGAATGAAAAAGGCATTATGGAAATGTTAAACGTTTTTTCTTCATTAAATATGGAGAAAGCACTGAGTGAATGGTATACTACTGATTGTTACAACTATTTTTTTTTTAAAGATTTTATTTTTTATTTGACAGACAGAGATCACAAGTAGGCAGAGAGGCAGGCAGAGAGAGAGGAGGAAGCAGGCTCCCTGCGGAGCAGAGAGCCCCATGTGGGGCTCGATCCCAGGACCCTGGGATCACGACCTGAGCCGAAGGCAGAGGCTTTAACCCACTGAGCCACCCAGGCGCCCTGTTACAACTATTTTTAAAACAAAGATGTCAGACACTGCATGCTTTGCACCCATAATATAAGAAACAGAAAAAGAAATCCACTATGAATTGGGCTGAAAAAAATTTATTGAAAAAAAACTCTCTTGAGTTCTTATTATGTGCAAAAGACTCTGTAAGGGGCCACAGAATATTTCAGGAAGTCATAAATTGTCTCTCATTATAAAAGTTTTCTATCTGGTTAGTGATAAAGGATGAAAACAATGCAAAACAGTATATAAGCAAGTGCCACAGACTAGAGAAAGGAAAGATCTGTTAAGGAATAGTTACCTAAGAAAGCTTTATGGAAGATACAGAACTTGAACTGAATCTTGAAGGATGAAGAATGATGGGAACAGAATAAAGAAACTATAGGTAATGGGAACATCATGAGGAAAGGCAAAATGACAGGAAAGATATGTGTCTATTTGTAATGAGATATCTATATGTGAGATATGAGATTTTGAGGGGCTGACACCAGGTGAGAGAGGGCCATAAATGTCAGCATGAATGTAGGTCTGACACAGCCAAACATACACATACATACATATTACCTGCTCCAAATCCCACCAATCCACGAGCAACCAACATGTAGTATTTATTATGAGAAGCTGGAACGTGGACATAGGCATAGAGGCAGTTAGCCGCAACCGAAATGAAGATGGAGACAGTAAGAGGTTCTTTTCTTGGTCTATAATTAGACCACAAACCAAATATAGGTGAAGCTACCATTTGGCCAAGACTAAATGAAGCAATAACCCAGCCCAAAAAACTTGCATCAGCTGTCTGATCAATCTGCAGAAAAAAGTACAATGCTTTAAGAATTGTTATCCAAGAAAAATAAAGGTTATAAAACTTAAATACATTTTTCAGACCATGTAACATTTCCTATTTAAAAAAATAAAAACAATAATTCTAAAATATAAGTTTTGTGACACTATTATTTATAATAAGGGATTCAAACTTCTGACATTATAATTAAATGTGCTACCAATTCACTACACACTAGGAAAAAAATGCTTGGGAAGGCTCATCTTTTAGGAAGATTTATGGGAATTTCTGGTTCATAAAAATCTTGTTAAAAATAACCACATTATATATATAAAATAATCACATCATAAAAATAATATGCCATTCCTTAATTAGTATAATGTAAATATAGTTGGTGATGCCTGGGTGGCTTAGCTGGTTAAGCATCTGCTTTAGGCTCAGGTCACGTTCCCTGGGTCCTGGGATGGAGCCCCCCATCAGGCTCCCTGCTCAGCAGGGAATCTGCTGCTCTCTTCCCCCTGCCTCTCCATCCTGCTCATGTTCTCTCTCTGTCTCTCTCTTCTCTCTCTCTCTAAAATAAAATAAATAAATAAAATCTTTAAAAAAATAATGTAAATTTAATTCTTTAGACTTATGCTACTCCATAAGCTAAATAGCCATTAGCACCATAAATGTATTTTTTTTCATAAACGTATTTTTTTTAATTGGGTACAATAGTCAAAAGCTTAAAGAAGAGAATAAAAACACAAAAGTTGAAAGATAATTCTTCCATTAAACCTGTTATTAATTCTTCCATTCAACATAGACAACTTAGGGTTCTACCACTGAAAGAAGGTTTATATATCACAATGAATGTTGAGGAGAGAACCAAATGATTAAATTCAGAAAATGAAATACTTAAAAAAAAATAGAAAATTTTAGCTCACAAAAGGGACCATGGAATAAATTAACAGACTTTTTAAAAATATATGATAAGCTATACAGTAATTTGGAAAAATCAGCACCATTAAATTTTAGGAAGTAAGATATAAATATACTGAGGTTAAGTGACAGAACATAAGGAAAACCATAGTCTTGTCTTTTCTAATATATTTTTAAATAGTTTAAAATGGAAATATTTGGGTACATTTTCTTGTAGGGGATGAGAAATAGGAGTGAATATGTATAATGATACACAATATTAAAGTTCTAGCCTTAAAAATATCTCTTATTTTAGGCACTCTGGTTTTTATTTTCTACCCACATTACCTTTGGTGCCTTTGATCTATTAAAATATAAAATAACTTCATGTAATAAAAATATTTTAATTAATTTTCAAAAAAGCAATTATGACACAATTTAATGATAAATGTGGTTTGAAAGCAAAAGGATAAAATTGTCTTCTCAGGATAGCAATTGATTATAGTCAAGTATCCATCTCATAGAAGCCAACTCTTGGGGATGGCTCTAACAATAGTATTTGCTAGAGACCAATGGAAACTTTTAATTGGCTACTATTCTTTTTTAAAATATTTTTATTTTTTAATTAACATATTATGTATTATTAGCCCCAGGGGTACAGGTCTATGAATCGGCAGGTTTACACACTTCACAGCACTCACCATGGTGCTATGGTACCTTCCCCAATGTCCATAACCCAACCACCTTCTCTCTACCCCCTTTCCCCCGGCAACCCTCAGTTTATTTTGTGAGATTAAGAGTCTCTTATGGTTTGTCTCCTTCCCGATTAATTGACTACTATTCTTTATGGTGACTGGAAAACTGGAATCTCCTAGAATTCTACTATAATTGCAACAGGAAATAAAATGGTTTCAGAGATACAGTTTCTACGCTGTAAGAGAAGGTAGTCACTTCAGTAACTGAACTGTTATCTGTACTCATATGTGTTTCTCTTATAGTAGTAACAGCATCTTATTTCTGGTCCTCTGGCCATTTCTGGTGATCTCTATCACACTGTTTTCAGAATAAAATCCAAACTGCTTCTTATGAAAAACTAGCTCATAAGTTGGCCACTATCTCTCCTCTCTAAAGTCATCTCTCTGCAATTCTAATTCCCCCAATTCTAATTTCTAGCCACATAGAACTGTTCGAATTTTCCAAAATGAGTCAAGTTCTTCGCTTCCAGGACTTTGTGCTGGCATCTCTACTGCTCCCTTTTACCAGCAATGCCTTCCCACCTCCAACTCCCTGGCCCACACCTTATCTTCAGGAAACTAACATCTGCAGACCTTCAGAACTCAGCTCCAGTGTGACTTTGGAAAGTCTTCCAGAATTTCTTAATTCTGGATTAGAAGTTTGGATTAGAAACATCCTCCTAATAGCCCATGCCTATCTGTCTGCCTCTCTCTCTCCTTCTCTCTGAATCTTTCTCTCTCTCTCATACACACACACACACACACACCCACCCATACATTTAAAAAAAAATTTTTTTTTAAGATTTTATTTATTTATTTATTATTTAGAGAGCAAGAGAGCAGGGGAGGGGCAGAGGAAAAGGGAGAGAGAGAGACAGAGAATCTCAGGCAGACTCTGCACTGAGCACGGAGACCCACACAGGGCTTGATTCCACGACCCTGAGATTATGATCTGAGGTGAAATCAAGAACCAGTTGCTTAACCAGCTGAGCTAACCAGGCACCCCATACCCATACTTTTAGACTTTTATGAGTATATAGTATATAGTAATCATCTGTAATAACTTATATTACACTTCAGTGAAAGTTGGATCTATATCATCTCTAAACAAAACCCTTTCCAAACTCCAAAGTACATGGTATCGAATTTCAAAACATTATTCTCTAAAAATGCTAATAACATTGACAAAGTCAAAGTTCTAGAAATCGTCATGCTTTGCTATAGGAATTAAGTCATGAGTATGGATGTTCCAAGCCTCTTTATGTGTAGATTATTGCTCATTATTTCAGTTAATAGTCACTAAGTGCCTTTCTATGACAAAAACTATGCTAGGAAATAGGGGTAGAAAGATGAGTTAATACAGAGTTTCCAAACTAGGTTTCATCATCAAGGAGTGTCCAAGCCAGGCTTTGCTTATCCAGTAATTATTAGCTGGTGGGGGTGGGAGAGAGGGGGAATCACACGTTTCAATTTCTTATCTGTCAAATGAGGATATCTTCACAGAGTTGTTATAAGAATTATTTAAGCCAATACTTGTGTAGTGCTTAGGGCAATGTCAGCATACATATGGACTCAATGAATGTTAACCTATACTATATAAAAACTAATATTTTTTAGTACTTTGTTTTACTAATATGTCTATTTTATTATTATACTTTATTATAATTTATGCATGAGTATTCCCACTATCTTCCTGCCCCTATAAGATAACCTATCCTTCCAACTTAAAATCTAGGTTTAAGAATATAAATCTTCCTGGAAATTTATCCCACTTCTGGGCAACAAAGTCTAAGCAATCTTAGTCTGATGGCTGTCTATGAGCCAGAGCCAGAAAGAAGTACAATTCAGAAGTTCACACCAGCGCCAAATTCCTTTCAAATACATTACTGTTTTGTTTGTTTTCTGGGGTTTTTTGGGGGGGTGGGGGGAGGTCTAGTTTTTTTTTATCTTTCTCACATATGGCATTTAAGCTAAGTAATATTTGTCAACATATTATAATAAAAAAGATGGTAGCCTTAAATTAAGATTTTAAAAGTTTAACCTAGTAGACATAGCACTAGTTGAGTCAGATTTTGGTTTCATATAGGTTTGGCTCTGCAATTTTCTAGCTGTGTGATCCTGGGCAAGCTACCTAACTTTCTGAGTATGAGTTTTTCACCTGCCAAACAGGAGTGGTAATAATCATTTCACAGAGTTGTTATGAATATCAAAAGGTGAAAGGTTTTTTACTGTACCTATCACACAGCAAACTTTCATTATTGTTATGAAATAACTTGAGAAAATTAGTTGATAACTTTTTTAGTGAAATTACTATATTTGTATTGTCAAAGAACTAATTATAAGTTTATGGACTCACTAAATTTACCTTTGAAGAGCTTTCAAGTATCTGAAGAAAGGAGTGTACTTTTTCAAAATTCAACATATTGTGCTGAGTAGACCTAATTATTGTAGATACCCTTCTTTTGATAATTTTGAGGCTAAACAGACTGAATACAAGGACAACAGAAATAAAAAGAGTTTTGACACATGGAAATATATTTTTGGGAAAAAAGATATTGCTCTAGAATTGTTAAGTATTTTGCTTTAATTCTAGTAACTATGCCAGTAAGGAAAGAATTTTTAGTGTCATGTGTAATAATTTCAAGTAATATAATTTTTTGATTAATTTTCAAATAAATTTCAAAGTAGCAATGAAAATGTGGCACCAAATTCATAAAAAATGAAGTTTGTATTTCTGTCCTTATATTCCTTTTAAAATATCAGATATTTTAAAAGTTAGCATTTTCAGAAAGTTAAAAATTCATAAAAACTAAAAAATCTAAAATGAAATATAAAATGTCAGTAAGTTTTTGTATCATAGGCATTATTTTTAATCTTCAGGTGTTCATCAGATATGTCTAGTATTTTTGTTGAAGCCATCTGAACATCCTAATGCTCAGATGGAGTAGTTAATTCTCCATAAACACACTGTTATGACACTCAGTGGTAAGTGTTAATGATAAAGGGGTATGGAAGCACACAGGAAAACCTTCTAACTTAAACTGCGCTGGGGAACAACCAGAGAAGGCTTTTTGGAACAAAGCCTTGAAGAATGAATAAAAGATAACAGGGAAGTAGGGTGGAAGGGAAGGACAGAGGAAAGGAGAGAAAAAGGCAGGGAAAGCATTCCAGAAAAAAATGTATAAAGACCCGAGGAAGCTAGGTTCATTCAAGTAGATACATCTAACAAATTGTTTGCTGTAGATCTCACATGGACCAAAGCTTAGGATTTAGGCTACAATACACATACACATATGTGCGTGTACACACACACACACACACACACACACACACTGCTCAACCTCTGGGAAAAACCAACATATAAGGAGCAAGTTGAAAAAGAAAACTCACAAAAGACTTTAAGAACAAATATTTAAAGAGCAAAGCCAGGAAAAAGTAATGTATAAAAGCTAAGAGAGGATTTTCAGAAGCAGGGAGAGGACAACAATGCCAAATGCTACTCAAACGTCACCTAAAGTACTGAAAAATATCTATTGCTCAGCAATTAAGTAATTGAAGACCTTAAGGAGAGCAGTTTCAGGCCATCACAGGAGTTAATCTGCTTTAGCAGTTTAATGAGTGAACAGGAGGTGGGAGAGTAGGAGGAACTTGATCAAGAACCTTAACTGAAATATTCTTAGAGATGAAATACATCTGCAACTTATATACTGATTTTCAGTAAATTCATTCCTGAAGATTTAAGATAGAATTGACATATATTTACATTATGTTATATGTCACATATATATAATATACACAAATAAGTTATATATATAATTTATTTATATATATACAAATATACACATATACATACATCAGTATATATACATATATACAAGTATATATATATGTATTTGTATATATTATATATGACATATAACATAATATAAATATATGTCAATATATATATAATCAAGTCCTATGAAGTCTATCTTTAAAATATATATATTATATATAATTTACTTATATCTATAAAATATATAAATATAAAATATAAAAATATAAAATATATATATTTTTTAAAGATTTTATTTATTTATTTGACAGAGAGAGAGATCACAAGAGAGGCAGAGGCAGGCAGACAGAGAGAGGAGGAAGCAGGCTCCCTGCCAAGCAGAAAGCCTGATGCGGGGCTCGATCCCAGGACCTGGAATCATGACCTGAGCTGAAGGCAGAGGCTTTAACCCACTGAGCCACCCAGGCGTCCCATATATATATTTTAAAGGTAGACTTGGTAGGATTTGATGATTAACTGATATCAGAGTACCCACTAAACTTGTATCTTCTTGATCCCCTCCTTCCCATCTAGTAACCAAAGCATAAAAACACATATATTATCTATTCTTTTTACAATGTTATCTGACGACCCAAATTAATTCTACAGGAAAGCACAAAATTACTGCATTGAAATGTCATTTGTACATTTCGGGAATTCAGACAATGTATAATGTGTAGTGTCTTTTTTTATCAAGGAGTCAGTATTGATAGGATGTGAAAGTGGTTAGTAAGTAGGTCACCATACATCTACATTTGCCTGGGACTGTCCAGGATCCTGTTTCCTGATATAGTACTCCCTTCACTTCAAGAGTGTTCTGGTTTGCACAATAAAGCATTTGATCACCTTACCTGCAAGGCTTTTTTGAGGAATTATTATCTCAAGTTACTCTAGTAAGGATTAAATCAATAAGACACCAGAGAGATTCTTAAGAAAACTTTTAACTATGTAAGAGTTACTATTACTATAGCTACTTAAGAGAATAATAGATTGAAGTGTACAAACCTTTTGGAGATATGGCCATATTGACATTATCACAATGGAAAATCCTGTAAAGAGGCAAAGTTTGTTATTTATGCTTAAAATGCTTTCATCAATATTTATAGATATAATTTTTTGAACATGAATAAAGTCCATGAATAACATGGACTTTATTTATTTATTTCAATATTTTATTTATTTATTTGACTGAGAGAGCACACAGTGGGAGCAGGAACTGCAGGCTCTCCACTAAGCAAGGAGCCCAACACAATGCAGGGCTTGACCCCAGAACTCTGGGATCATGACTTGAGCCAAAGGCAGATGCTTAATAACCAATTAAGTCACCCAGGGGCCCAATACATCGTTCTTTTTAGAAAGCCTATTTTTAAAAATAATTTAGTTATTAGTTTCATTTTAGTGTATTTTGAATATTGATTTTGATGAAAAGAGGACTGAAATAGTAAACTAATATTTGAAATCAAGGTTACAATTTCACAATCAAGAAACTTATAACAGGTAAAATGTTTAACATACTAATTAAAATCCAAAGTTAAAATAATTTTCTTCTTTGGTATTAAAATTAAAATTATTACTTATAATTTTAGATAATTAAGTACTAAAATTAGAAGTATTTTACTTTATTTTATCTTAATTTCAGTAATAGTTAACATACAGTGTTATATTACTTTCAGGTGTACAATATAGTGATTCAACACTTCCATATATTACCCAGTACTCCTCATGACAAATGCACTCCTTAATCCCCATCCTTTATTTCATCCAACCTCCCACTTCCTCTTCCCCTGACTGGCCATCAGTTTGTTCTCTATAGTTAGTTAAGAGTCTGTTTCTTGATTTCTCTCTCTCTCTTTTTTTTCCTTTGTTTTTTTTGTTTTGTTTTGTTTTGTTTCTTAAATTCCACACATGAATGGAATCATCTGTTATTTGTCTTTCTCTGCCTGACTTATTTCACTTAGCATTATATTCTCTAGCTCCACCCATGTAGCATGTAGTTGCAAATGGCAAATTTTCATTCTATTGATCTGCCTTTCATTGCTTTAATTTGCAGGGGCCAGCTACAGAACCTAAAAAGTAGAGGAAAAGATTTTCCTCCCCACCAAATATACAACAGAGTATTATTCAGCCTTAAAAAAAAGGAAATTCTGATTCATATTATAACATGGATGAATCTTAAGAACATTATGCTAAATAAAATAAACTAGTCACAAAAAGACAAACACTGTATGATTCCATTTATATGAAGTATGTAGAGTAGTCAAATTCGTAGAAACAGAAAGAAAGGTGGTTGCCAGGACCTGTGAAAAGGGGGAAATGAGGAGTTGTTTGATGGGTATAGAGTTTTAGTTTTGCAAGTTTGAATAAGTTCTGGATATTGGTTACATAATCATATAGACAAACAATACTTCTGATCTTAGAAATGCTTAAGATGGGAAATTTTATATTATGTGATTTTTATCAAAATAAAAAAATTTAAAAATGAAGTGATATTAAAATAAGATACTTTAGGGGCACCTGGGTAGCTCAGTTTTAAGCATCTGCCTTCAGCTCAGGTCATGATCCTGGAGTCCTGGGATCAAGCCCCACATCGGGCTCCCAGCTTGGTGGGAAGCCTGCTTCTCCCTCTCCCTCCTCCCCTCCTTCTGTTTTCTCTTTCACTGTCTCTCTCTGTCAAATAAATAAATAAAATCTTTAAAAAAATAAGATACTTTATCTAATTTTTATAATTATATATAATTTCTTTCTTTTTTTTTTTAAGATTTTATTTATTTATTTGGCAGACAGAGATCACAAGTAGGCAGAGAGGCAGGCAGAGAGAGAGGAAGGGAAGCAGGCTCCCTGCTGAGCAGAGAGCCCGATGTGGGGCTCGATCCCAGGGTCCTGGGACCATGACCCGAGCCCAAGGCAGAGGCCTAACCCACTGAGCCATCCAGGCGACCCTAATTATATATAATTTCTAATACTTACCTACACTGCTGAGAAACATAGTAAGATACAGAATCCTAATTGATATCCATCGGCTCTTATAATGCTCTTCAGTTTCTATAATATCCCATTCTCTAGGATTAAAGAAGAAAAAAGTAGTATAATGTTATCTCATTATGTATAAAACTTTCTCTGGCATAATATAATTTTCTTTCTTCTAAAGTAATTAAAAAAATAGGACAGAGGTGTAATTTACTAATATTGGTTTCTGCTGTACTAATTATTTATGAATAAGTATTATTTCTTTGAATTTCCATGGATTATATTAATGCATCATTACACACAGAAACTTGGGAGACATGAGGTAGCTTAAAAGGGGTAACATTTTGTCAACTTAATTATTTTGCTACCGTTGACCTGCTACAAATTGAGTGTTTGAATTTGTTAAAGAAACAAATTAAATAAAGTATATCAAAATAAACTAGCTACAACAACTAGATCTCCTATGGATCAGATACACAACTACTACATATTTTAAACAATTAATTACTGTCATCATTATGACATGTTCTATTTGATTATAGTAAAGTGACTTTGCTGCAGGAAGCTATTTTGGCTGGGTGCTTTCAGCAAAATTAATGTAGAAGTGACACCAGAAAAGTTTGATGTGACATTCCTAAGCCTGGGACCTCTTGAACACTTGGCTTTGCTTAAACATGGGTTACCAGACAAGTTCTATTTGTGGACTAAAGAGTCCAATGTCCCTCTAGACTAGGGTTGATCTTTCATATAAGCCTGTGACACACTCCAGGCAAGTATATTAAGCATACATCCTGCTCCAGTCAGGTGATACATGAGGGTGTATATAGATTCACTACCTTTTCACATTCACATACAGAAAAGTTAACAAATTTACCTTAATATGAGCCTTGTATTTTCAAATAATTAAGACAAGCACAATAGACAAAATGCCTTATGTTCCAAAGTTATTTTCTAAACTAGACCTTAGAACTATCAAATAGCCATACCACCCTGAGATTATGACCTGAACTGAAATCAAGGGTTGGGGGCTTAAAATGAACCACTGGGACTTCACCAAGATAAAAAGATTTTGCACAGCAAAGGACACAGTCAAGAAAACCAAAAGACAACCAACAGAATGGGAGAAGATATTTTCAAATGTCTTATCAGATAAAAGGCTAATATCCAAAATCTATAAAGAATTTATCAAACTCAATACCCAAAGAACAAATAATCCAATCAAGAAATGGGCAGAAGACATGAACGACATTTCTTAAAGATGACAAATGGCCAACAGACACATGAAAAAATGCTCACCATCACTCAGCATCATGGAAATACAAATCAAAACCACAATGAGAAACCACCTCACATCAATTAGAATGGATAAAATTAGCAAGTAAGGAAATGACAGGTGTTGGTGAGTATGCAAAAAAAGGGGAACCCTCTTACATTGCTGGTGAGAAAGCGAGCTGGTGCAGCCACTCTGTAAAACAGTATGGAGGTTCCTAAAAAAGTTGAAAACAGAGCTACCCTATGACCCAGCAATTGCACTACTGGGTATTTATCCAAAGATACAAATGTAGTGATCCAAGGGGGCCCCTGCACCCCAAGATTTATAGCAGCTATGTCCACAGTAGCCAAACTATGGAAAGAAACCAGATGTCCATTAACAAATGAATGGATGAATAAGATGCGGTAAGAGATTCTTAATCACAGGAAATAAATTGAAGGTTGCTGAAGGGGAGGGGGATGTGGTGATGGGGAAACTGGGTGATGGAAATTTTTTTTTAAAGATTTTATCTATTTGACAAGAGAGAGAGACAGTGAGAGGAACACAAGCCAGGGGGGTGGGAAAGGGAAAAGACGGCTTCTGAGCAGGGAACCGGACGCAGGCCTGATCCCAGGACCCCGGGGATCATGACCCAAGCCAAAGGTAGATGCTTAAGGACTGAGCCACCCAGGCACTCCTGGTGGTAGGAGGCCTTAATTAACTCAGCTACCCAGGTGCCCCAAGTTACCATTTTTATTATATTTTCTTAATTGTGATGATTCAACCAACCATGTCACATGGCTAAGATTGAGTATTCTAAAGGTTTCTCTCTTGTATCAAAGAGGCATCACTTCCAAGATAATTTGTCAAACTTGTAACTTAAAAACTAGGAAGAATACATAAAATCCTGGGGGGAATTTATCACCAAAATAAGTCAGATAAAATTTAATAGGAATAAGCAAAAAGTGCCAAATTTAGGTTCAATAGATCATGATTTAATACAAGGAGATTTGGGTAAACAGCAGTACTTTATTTTCAAAAAATGACTCTGGATCTACTGAGGGAAAAATAAAACTACATATTTACCAGAGAGAGCATTTGTGAACTACTGGAGAGCAAAAAAGAGCCCATATTCAAAGAAGATAAGAGAATAAAGTGTGTGCTCACTGAGAGAATAATGCAATGGTGTTACAGTATAAAATTTAGAAGACAAAAATAAATTGAGAATATTCTATAAGGATACGCTCTATAAGACCAGAGGTCCTAATAATATCTGTATTACAGAAATTACACTAAAGTTGCAAAGAAAAATTTTAAGCACCTATTAACCTTTTAGGATATTCTAAAAGAGGGATCAGCGAACTACAGTATTTAGTCCAAATCCAACCTATCACCTGTTTGTAGATCACCAGTTTCTACTGGAGAATAGATTTTACAGATGAATATCTGTGGGAAACTTGTTAGAAAACATCAACTTTTAACTCTAGTTAAGCAAAATGTCACCCTTGAGAAAGAAATTCTATTCCTCTTATGGATTTGTATTGCAAAAAATTTTATTCACTTATATTTTAAATTTCATTACTAGAATTTTTTTGAGAATATTTTTTCTTTCTTGTTATCTAAGTACCTAAATAATATCTTTGGTTTTGCCTCTTGTCCTGCAAATACTAAAATATTTACCATCTGGGCCTTTACAGAAAAAATTTGTCAATACCTTGTTCTTTTAAACACTACAGATGGGGTCAATGGAGATCACTGAGGGCTCGCGAGATCAGTATATTAAAATTAACCTTCTTAGTGAAGAAAAGTTGGTGGTAAACTAGGCTGAAATTTCTACAATTTACTCATAGGGAAAAGGGCTTTCCAATTAGTTATATATATATATATATATTTTCAAGTTACTAAGGAATCTGTTTTAAAAGACAGCTTACTGAATTATCCTCAAAATAAACTCTTATTAAAAAAATACACCCTTATTTTTAAAATGCTAAATCTAGAATCTCAATCAAGTATTGTTTATGGACAAAACATCGGAATTTAGATGCATCCTAATGAGCCTCAATTATTCAGACGTAACTGAAACATAAGAGTATATAACAGTAAGAAGTAGATTTATTTGGACACAGTGACAGAATACATACTGTAAGACCACATCTAACTATTAACTCAAGGATCCTGAATCTATCTGAAAAATAGCCAAGAACCAGGTAGAAGCAAAAAGAACTTTGAGAAACCCTAATGTCACCAAATCTATGCACTGAAGCATATGCACTTGACTAAGAGACAGGGTTAGTCCTTAGTCATAGCTTCCATGTTCTAACTGCACATAAATCTATTAAGTTTAGAAATGGCTTTCAAAGAAGCGGCGAACTAGAAATCTCAAAAGCTGGGAGAAGAGAGGTTGCTGACAGTAGCAAAAACAAGAGCTGTCAATACATAACAAATCCATGATGAGAAATAGTCTGCTAGCAACAGAACAGGTAGAAAAACTAAAAAGCAGACATAAAACTTTGAACGTGTAGCAAGTATAGAGTAAATTAGTAAGAAAGTAGTGTAAAAGGCGCCTGGGTGGCTCAGTAGGTTAAGCATCTGCTTCCAGCTCTGGGCGCCCTGCATGGAGTTCCCTGCTCCGTGGGAGTCTGCTTCTCCAAATGCCCTTCATCCAGCTCATGCTCTATCAAATAAGTAAATAAAATCTCAAAAAAAAAAAAAAGTAGTGTAAAATAAACTAGTATAGAAGCAAACAGTCCAAAATGTCTCAATAGCCCTGAGTATATTCTTCTATTATAGAATATTTTGGGCTTGATAATAATTGTACTGATCTCAAGGTAAAATGTACATAAAATCGCAATACATACATTCCGTTCAATAAATTGGGGACCAGGGAAATACACTGTCCAAAGAGTTTCAAACAAAGTCGTTACAATCAAAGTTTAGTTCTTAAGAAAGACAAATGTGCAAAAAGTCACACGGTCGTTGACAGAAGAACTGCGTATTTATTAATTTACTTGATAAATTATGTTTCAAACAAAATACTGAATTCCGTTTTCCGAAAGACAAAAATACTTAATTGCGTAGTAAGAGACAAACCGAACAATTCTGAATCACTGTCCATAAAGTAGGATCAAAACAACCAGAAAGATAAGGGTCGAACCACAGTTCATCCTTATATGCTAAGAAATGAGTCTTCATATATTTGGCATAGAAGAAAGCTGTGCTCATTTTATACAGGTTTACTTGCTAACGAAGTATCAAAAAGTTAGCACGCAATTAAGCCAATACTAAGGTTTCTTCAAGTATCTATTAAAACCATCATTTTAGAGCTTTCGTGAAACGTGTAAAAGCGATGAGCTCCGTAGAGGAATGGAGAATGCGGTGGCTTAATGCTGCAACGCTGTTGGGAGTGAAGGGGTTCAGGGGCAGTGCGAATTTCTCCAACACCGTCAACAGAGCTCGCTGGCTCGTCGCGACGCGCGGCCGAATTTCTTTCCTCTGCAGCAGGAGCATTACATCACCCGGTCCAGCGCGAACCGCCACGGCCCCGGCCACCCCGAAACCTACGTTCGACCCCGTGAGGCTGACGCCAGGAAAGGGGCCAGTCCCAAGAGCGTAGGAAGGTGAGGGGGCCTTCCCCCAACATCCGCTCACCTGCTTCCGGGTGTGCGGTCGCCTAAAAGCGGCTCCTGCTCGGCCTCGATCCCCGGGCTCGCCATAGTTACATCGCCCACAAGGCGGTGTGAGGACAACTCTCGCGACACATCCTGCTCCCTCCCATCCCACTCGTCCAAGCTGTCAAAACAAGCCAGCAAGTGCGCGTGCGTACCCAGCAACTAGAAGTGGGCGGAGCGGCGCGAGGTCAGAGAGGGAGTCACGGGGGAGTCGCGACCGCGCGGGGCGGGAAGAGGTCAGGGGTGGGGCCCTGTGTCCTAGTCGTCCTCCTGGGGTTCGCGTTCCTCCGCCAACCCGGACTGCTTGAGAGAGCCGGGGAGGGTTCAGGGCGTGCCTAAACGGCTACCCCGCCCCGGGCTCGTCCCTCTCATTAGACTTTGGCTGTCTGGGCATTTTATTCTTGGGTTCCTGGAAAGATTCCTGCCACTGCATTTGTGGCTCCGACGGAAGGCCAGTCTTGGGAGCCAGGGGAAGGACAGTGCCGGCAGGCTCGGCTGGCAGGACAGCAGGCACCCTAGGAACGGCCGGTTCGGTAAGTAAGTAGCCGGTCTGGGCCGCGCTCCGGGAGCCTCTCGACACACTGCGTACGTGCCAGGAAGCAGGGACTCGGGGCGCAAGGCTTGGCGGGAGACGCGGGGGTCCCAGGCGCTGGACAAAGCGAGGGTTTAGGGCACGTTTTGGCCGACCCGGGTGAGTTAGGCTGGCGGGCAGTCTCCTATCCCGGTGGAAGGTGGAATTGTCTTGGCGCTGTTGTTTTCTCGCTCGGCTAACTATAAAGGCTAACTACCCTCCCTGTAGTGCCTTGTTAGGGCCTTGATGGGGGCTTTGAAGATGGGGTGCAGCCCTTTCTAATCTGCTGATCCTCAGATCGACTTCTCACTGTCTCCAGCGCCTACTGGGGGATTCAGTCTTGCAAGATATCACTAGCAGACCCTGCTGCTGCAACCTAGAGGTTAGAAAAGGCCCAGCACCAGTTTAGCAATGATCAGCTCCTTTTATCATGAAGAAGATGACTTTTTTGTTTTGTTTTGTTTTGTTTTGTTTTTTTAGAAAACAGGGGTGTTCTGTATTGTTTTGTTTCGGTAGATCTTGATGCTGTCTCTTTCCTGGTGCTTACATATTAACATTTTGCTTCTACAAGTAGACTTGTAAGGTATTTGGTAGCAGTAGTCATTATGAATGTCATAATTGTTTTATTAGTGCTAGTACATTCTCATGTGATTTCATTTGATTACAACTGTCCTATGAGATAGGTAAAGCAGACACATTTCTATTTTATAGAGAACTAAGATTCAGAGAAGTTGACAATTTACACAATCACTTGGAGTGAAGAAAGTGGCAGAGTTGGGACTCAATCCAATTCTTTCAACTAATATTTATAAGCAGTTACCTATGCCAGACCCTGTATTAGTTATCTGTTGTGTAGTATATGCCATCACTTCTAACCTTTGTCTTGTTTGTGACCTTCCTCTGTTTATTCTATCAGGCACATTCCACTCATGAGCAGCTAAACTTGAAATTTGTTTTCTATTAGTTGAGAACTATTTTCTGAATCCAGACGATATTTTGTGCATGGATTCAGTTTTGCAGATTTGTTTGCAACAGTTCAAAAACTTATCAGAATCCTATGACTGGTTCCAAGAAGGTATATAGGTTAAAAAATTAATATTTTTTTGCCATAACATTGATTTAATGTATCATTGATTTCTTTTCTAATCCCTGAAGTCTAGCACAGTATGTGTGTGTGTGTGTGTGTGTGTATGAGCATTTCACAAAGGGACAGAGTAATCTAGCAGAATTGCTAGATGAATATATGGTGAGTGAGTGCTTAATGACTTGCCTCATTTAATCCCAAAACAGTCTTCTGAGTTGGAATTGTGTAAGCATAGAAAGAAAGTGAAAGCGTGAAGAATAGTTAATTTTCTTGGTCAACACCACGAATAAATAACAGAGCAAAAATCCAAGAAATACAGGACTCCTGAATATAAAGCCTGTGCTTTTTCACAGCAGCCTTCCTATAAAAAGAATTTTAAGAAGAATCTTTTCCTGTACCTTTAAAATATATCAAAGCAGGTGACCAATTTTTATATAAATTGAATAATTTGCTTCTGTATGTATAGTAGGCCAGGTATTACTCCCCTTTTATAGATTAAGGTGGCAATCAAGGTCACATTGCTAGTGAAGGAACCCAGGTCTTCTGACACTGCTATTTTCCATTGCTACCTCCAAGTGATGACTTTAGACCACAAAAGTACATGGAATGAGTGTGTGTCAAACTGGTGAAATCTAAATAAGCTCTATGTATTGTACCATAGGAAAAAAAGAAAGAAAAAAACATTATTTCTTAGGAACAGTCCATCCAAACACAGTAAACATTTAAGAAATCTTTTAAAAATCTTTTTACTTTCTTTAAATCCCGTGGAAAAGAAGAGCTAAATTTGAAAAAAGATTAGATTATTTGCTGAATGTTTCACATAAGGATGTGAGACAATCACCTGTTTGAATTTCCTTAGATGACTGCTTAGAATAGATAGCCACCCCTCAAAACAAATGAACAAATAAACTTCCTATTTATGTATCAACTTTATGAGGATAAAAATCCAGAAAAAAATAGGATTTTAGTGTTTAAATGCTGAAGAATTAGAGTGATAAGAGATAAAAGTACTATATGGCATACAGACACTGAGTGCCACTTCAGCAATAGAGCTCATTTCTAGGAAAGATTGATTTGTTGGCACTGTAATAGAACTTCTACTTTTGTAGAAGTTTGTTTTTGTAGAAGTACTTTGAGTTTTCCTTTAGCATTGCCTATATAAAAATGAAGATGATAATTTTATCAGTTTGGCTTGACACACATACTTAAAAAATCGGTCTGTCTTTGCAGAATTCACTGGTCAATCCAGCTAGATGTAGGAGCTTTAGGTTGATGTGGCTGTAAATGGTGCCTCTTTTTGGTGAACTGGAGTTATCTTTACCCTGGACTTACATTATTATCTGTTCATGGTGACACTAGATAGCAGTTAGCCTTACCTAGACTTAGGTGTTTAGAACATCCCAGAAATCTAGACCTTAATATTGTTCTTGGGACTGAAGTGGGATTTAAGAAGTTCTTTGTAATCCTAAATGCCATAGCCAAACTTAAAGCAAGTTATGTGTATTTTTGATTTGCTTTCTATAAATTATTGGTTAGTAGTTTACTGCGGGTAAATACAGCAAGGAATATGCTCACTCTAGATTTGGAGAGCTGATTGTTATGGCCTATATTATATGGAATTAAAGTGATTTGGAAAGCTTTTCTGGTATAGGGTTGAAAATGAGAAATAACAACTTAGGTATATAATAAACATGCTACCTTATAAGATATTTGAAGAGTTCATTGTTCTTAGGTCTTTTCCTGCTTCTCTTAAATTTTTTGCTTTTATATATTTACCTTTGTTTACCATCTTAGAAGAATATTGGATAGAAAAATGGGATGTCTCATGAACAGTGTTCTTCTTACTGTAAAATACAAGTGTTGGAATTCTGGGGTTATTCGTTTATTTTTTTAAGAAGATTTTTTTTTTTTTAATATATTTGACACAGAGAGAGCACAAGCAGAGGGAGCAGCAGGCAGAGGGAGAGGGAGAAGCAGGCTTCCTACTGAGCAAGGAGCCTGGTGCGGGACTTGATCCCAGGACACTGGGATCATGACTTGAGCTGAAGGCAGTGGCTTAACTGACTGAGCCACCAAGGTAGTTGGCTGCTCCCTTATTGGAGCATAATTTTGGAGTTTTTTATTGCTAATGTGGAATCTGCTATTGATGCTGTATATGTTATAAAGGAAGACATTAACCCCCATACTTTCCAGTCATTATAGAGAAAATAAATAGCCCATGATGATGATATGTTATATGGCAAAGTTGGTGAGATGACACTCCCGTGGTTACATTAAGTTATATTAGACTCTGCCTTGCTAGCACTCTCAGTCTCACTGTCCTCCTGGCTTTGAAGAGGCAAGCTGCTCTTTTGTAAATTTCCTAGGGAGAGAGCCATGTGGTAGGGAACCATTGATAGCCCCTAAGAGCTGAGTTTGGCCTCTGGCTGACAAATAGCAAAATATTGAAACTCTCAGTCCTCTAGCTATGAATAAATGAATTCTTCTAACAAACTGAATGGTCTTGTAAGCAATTTTTTCTCCAGTCAAGCTTCCAGATGAGAGCACAAACAGCCCACACCTAGATTAAAGCTAGATGAGACTCTAAAGCAGAAAACATAGGTAGGCTGGGTTCTTGGAAACGAATCCTCAAGAAAGGGGAAGTAAGAGGATGGGGGAAACCAATGAAAGAGATCTGTTCTTCAAATTCTTCTATTTAAAGGCATTAGTGAGGTCTTCAAATATTTAAATTATGCTGTAGCATTCTTTTAAGAGACTAATACAGGCTTTGAGTTCTATTCTTAGATCAGTAGGATAGTGAACTATTTGTGCTTACTGAGAAAGTTGTCAAGAGGGAAAGAAAGTATCAATTAACTTCTGAAGAATTTTGTAGAGAAACTATCAAATTAACTCCAGTTTCTAAATTTTTCCATTTTTTATTATAAAATAAGTATCATATAAAATTTACCATCTTAATGATTTTTAGATGTACAGTTCAGTGGTATTAAGTTCAGTCATACTGTTGTGTAGACATTACCACCATTCATCTATACAACTCTACATCTAGCAAAACCAAAACTCTCTACACAATAGACAATACCCATCCCGTTTTCCTGTCCCCTTAACCCCTGGTAGCCACCATTCTGCTTTCTGCTTATGAATCTGGCTGCTATAGGTCCCTCATAAAAGTAGAATCATACAGTATTTGTCTTTCTGTGACTAGTTTCTTTCACTTAGCATAATGTCCTTAGGGTTCTTCCACATTGTAGCATATGTTAGAATTTCATTCCTTTTTAAGACTGAATAATATTCTATTGTATGTATACACCACATTTTGCTTTCCATTCATCCATTGACGGACATGTAGGTTTTTTCTATCTTTTAGCTACCAAATTATGAATTTTAAGAAGGCAGACAAAACATAGCTAATTAAATAACTAGTGTTTGTTTTAGATAGAAAACTGATTTTAGGTCTACCTTGTGACATGTTTAATTCTTTTAAAATCAATATATTTTACCTATACCATTTTATAGGATTGGATAATTTATAATAATGTACTGTTTTATAGTTGTATTTTTGCTTTTGTGACATTATTGTGACATTTGTGACATGTCTATGATTTATTTGATTTTCTAGCTAAAGGGTCAGCATACTGTGGTCTGTGGGCCAACCTGCCTGCTTTTGTATGGCCCACGAACTAAGAGTAGTTTTTA
Source organism: Mustela erminea (assembly GCF_009829155.1). Classification (NCBI taxonomy): domain Eukaryota; kingdom Metazoa; phylum Chordata; class Mammalia; order Carnivora; family Mustelidae; genus Mustela; species Mustela erminea. Next base: position 83,220,892 of record NC_045615.1, read on the forward strand.
CAGATGAACATTAGTACTCAATTTGGTATTAACATTGAATCCCCATTACACAAAGTCCCAAGAAAAAAATTTTACTTCTCTCATTTCTAGACCTGTATTATAAAAGATTGCTTATTATTATATTTGAATTTCCTCAGTTAAAAATTATGTGAATATTAGTTTTCTTTTTTATAATTTTTATGTACCTACATAATACCTTTGATTTTACCTCTTGCTTTGCAAGGCCTATAATATTTACTATCTAACCCTTTATAGATAAGTTCTCAGTATCTCTCCTCTATTCTATTTATAACATTGTTCTTTTGAGATACTATTTTTAAACCTGTTACAACAGATACTAAGATTTTATGTTTATGTCATTTATTTAATATTTTTCCATGCAGAATTCTATGAGGTATCATTTTGTAATTGGATATATTTATTACAAATTTTTCTAAAAAATATTCTTTAGCTTTTTTTCATTTTCAGATCATTATTTTCTCTAAAAAAGGTGTATCATTAAAGATATCTTAGAAAAATGTTAATCAAATTTAAAAAGGCAGGCTTATAAAAATCCTTAGGATAATAGATTAAGGAGTATAATCCTGAAAGTTGGTATCATGCATGGAACTTTTTCACTCTATGACTTAGGATCTCGGGTTTCTGATATGGCTTAGCTTGTAAGAATTTGGAGAAATGGTATGGCATGGTGGAGAGATGCGTATTCCATCACAGAGGAATAAATCTCCCCTAAGAATTTGATACACTCATTCCTGGAATGTAATTCTAGTACAAAAGTTGTGGGATTGAAGGAAAAAATCTAGAATAAACTGTTTCTTATGAAATAGGAATATTCATCCAAAGAAAAAGTATAAGGAAAAAGGAATCCTATCCAAATAAATAATTTGTTAGCCTTGTAACATGCTTTATAAAAATACTTAAAGGATAGAATAAAATATTAATGGAGGAAACAAAACTCTGGATGGAAAGACTAGAAAATAATAAGTGTTACTAAGTTAATATATGGATTGTACACACTATTGGTTATATTATAAAAAGGATATTTTATAAGTTATGATAAACATAAATGGGATGTATATGGAAAACTCATTGTAGACATTTAAACACTAAAACAACATTTATAAGAGCTGCTTTTAAAAATGGGATATAGGTTTTAGAACTAGATTTAAGTTTATAGATGATTTCTAGATTTCTTTTTAAAGATTATTTATTTATTTATTTGAGAGAGAGATTGAAAGCACAAGCAGGGGTTAGGTGCAGAGGGAGAGGGAGAAGCAAACTTCCCGTTGAGCAGGGAGCCCAATGTGGGGCTCCATCCCAGGACCCAGAGATCATGACCTGAGCTGAAGGCAGACACTTAACCCACTGAGCCCCCAGGCACCCTGAAGACCTCTAGATTTAAAAAATAGGAATTAGTTGGGTCATCTGCGTGGCTCAGTCAATTAAGCATCCCACTCTTGATTTCTGCTCCAGTCATGATCTCAGGGTCCTAGGATCAAGCCCTGCTTGGAGCTCTGCTCTCAGCAGAGAGTCTGCTTAAGATTCTCTCTCTTCCTTTCCCTTTGCCCACTGTCCTCTCCCAGGCCCCATGCTTGATAACCTGAGATTACTTTCCTTAAGATTACCAAAAAAGGGGAAATTCCATAAGTTGCTGTATGGCCTCACCTTGCCCTCAAATTGTGGCCTCCTACTGCTGTCTTGTGGCAGTCTTTGCTTTGCTGTCCTGCAGGCCACTTCCTTGCAGTGTATTCAGTAAACTTTTACCCCCATTATTCTGCCTTGGATGAATTCTTTCAGCACTTGTGCCCCCAGCCTCCATCTGATTGGATTACTCCACATTTGGTGAGCCCCCATTTGATGAGTAGACCCACGATATGGATAATCAGTAATATTGTTGCTCTTAGTTGTAGGTATAGCACTTGCATTTGCAAAGTGCTGTTTAAATGCTTCACAAATGGTAACTCATTTACTTCTCATACCAATCCTAAGGGATAAGTACTGTTATTATCCCCATTTTACAGATGACTCACAGAAAGGATAAGTAACTTGCTCAAAGTCACATGGTAGAGGTAGGCATTATGACATATTGAACCTTAAATATATCTCTTTCAAATTTATATACACTCAAATATAAGACAATTAAATGTAAATAATTTTTTTAAAAATGGAAAATCAAAACCAGAAATCTAAAAGAATTAAACCCAAAAGGTATCATAGTAATAAATATAAACGGTCTAAGCTCATTTGTTAGTAGAAAAAAATGAGACAGTCCTATAAATCAGCAGGGTTTAGGACATTGGAAAAAGACAAATAATGAAGGTGGTCTCTTTTGTGTTTAAAAACAAACACACCAAAACTCTTAAAATATGTGTACATGTATGAGTGGATAGAGGTCACAGGTATACAGCATTAAATATAGTGTTTACCTTTTAGGAGGAGAGGAAACTTAGTAGAAATAAAGAAGAGAGATTCCTCATCTTTACTCTATGTATATATTTTTGAAAGATTATGTATTTGAGGGAGAGGGGGAGAGGGAGAGAGAGAGAATCTTAAGCACACTTTGTGCTGAGCATGGAGCCAGTTGTGGGGCTCAATCCCACAACCCCAAGATCATGACCTGAGCTGGAACCAAGAGTTGGATGCTCAGCAAACTGAGTCACCCAGGTGCTCCTACGCTATATATTTTTATGTTGTTAATTACTGCCAAAAATATGTAATGTAACTAATAAGTTTTTTTAAAGTTTGTGTAGGTAAGTAAACAGTGTCAATAAGATAAGATTCCAAACTGTTAGCACTAAATGTCTCTGAAAAGTAGAATTGGAAGTAATGGAAACAAGATTATTCTTCCTTTTTTACTATACCTACTTCCGTATTGTTTGAATTTTAGAATGTTATCATGAGCATCTAAATTAGCAAATAAAGAAGAGACATAATCACTTCTCTTGAATTTCCTCTTACATAAATTATTTGTTCCTGTCCTTTACCTTTACCTACAAAATAGATAGTTCTTACAGATTTCATTGGAACATCGTCTATTAGTAGACACGAGGAAGTATATGATTTTAATTAGATTAGCAGTTTAAAGTCTTGGCCGCATCTTATTATTATATGGTATTGCCTTAAATGTTACCTCTTTGGTTAAGTGGGACATTTTTCGACTGTCAGAGGAGGCTTCTGGTATTTATCACATTCTCTTGTTATATTATCATTATAGTATTGTCATCATCTATCTACTCTTTGCTTATTTTTTTTTTTTAGTAATTTGTTTTCCTCCACTAAAATATAAGATCTGTGAGATGAACAGTGTGCCTCGATCATCTTTTAACACATGCCCTAAAATAATTCTTGGCATATGTAAGCATTTAATAAATACCTTTTGCTTAAATGAAAAAAAAGTAATATTCTTGGGGCACCTGGGTGGCTCAGTGGGTTAAAGCCTCTGCCTTCAGCTCGGGTCATGATCCCAGGGGCCTGGGATCAAGCCCCGCATCAGGCTCTCTGCTCAGCAGGAAGCCTGCTTCCCCCCCTCTCTCTGCCTACTTGTGATCTCTGTCAAATAAATAAATAAAAATTTTTTTAAAAAAAGTAATATTCTTAAGAAGTTCAGAAACTTAAATTTGTGTTAGGCCATCCTAGAATGGTTTGGCTTTGGGGAACTAATTGATGATAATTCACTGTAGTCTAGTAATCAGAATACTAGTTTATTTATTTATGATGGTATATATAAATAGTATAAACAAAGCTGGATATACATTATGGGTTATTTTCTTTCGCATGATTATGCCAAAACCAAATTTTTATCAAGAATGAAAATTGAATAACACATGAATTAGGAGAAAGAGAATTAGGAGAAAGAGAGTTGGGTGGTATTAAAAAATGCTAATACTATAGATTATATTGCTCAACAAATACCTTATCATGTTTGTTCATGATCCTGAGAGTTGTGAGAGGCAATATGAAGGATTTGGTTTTGCTGGTCCAGTCATAAAAATAAAGTGCCAGCCCATTTGGATGATGGGTTAGATTTTATACCTATATAAACAAAGAACATTAAATTAAACTCATATTTTGTTACAGATCAAAGAGCAAAGTATAAAACATAAGTGGTGGTTCCATGAAAACATTCAGAATAATAAGTACTTACTACATCTCACTGATGGAAGTGCACATTTCCATTTTCCATTTTTCTAAATAGAAAAAACTCTGAAACTGAATCAGATTTTGCTCACAAGTCAAAACTACACTGTTCCAATTGAAAAGATTGAGGCAGATTTTTTAAAAATCAAAACACAAAGTTTTTAGAAATATTTGGAAAAAATAGAAAAGTGGTCCAACATAGCATTGCTTAATTATTGCTTTTCATGCACTATAGTGTAGACAGGCAGTGTAGAATAATAGTTAGAAATTGCGATGTGTCAGGGATTCAGTTTTAGCTCTGCCTACCAGTAGCTGTGTGATCTTAGATAAATCACCTGTTTTCTCTGTGGCTTAGTTTCCTCATCTTGGGGTAATAGATTCTTTTTTCATAAAGTTGCTGGGAGGTTTAAACGAGAGAGAGAGACAGAGAGAGAGTTTGTAGTTTTATAAAATGGTGCCTGGCAGATAATACAGTACTACATAGCCCTCCAATTGTTATCCAATAAATATTGAGTGTTACTGTTAGTCACTCTGCTGAGGATGGGAAGATCCTTCCCTAAAGGAATAGAGTATATCTTCTCTACTTTTATCCCATTTCTTTTTTTCTATATCTTATATCCAAGAGAATAATTCGAGGTACATCATTTAATCTCAGTCTTTTATTTTTTCTCAAGTTTTATTGATGTATAGTTAATATATAACATGTTATTAGCTTAAGGTTTACAGCATAATGATTTGATACAGGTATATATTGTAAAATGATGAGCACAATAAGTTTAACACCATCACCTAACATAGTTATGAATTTTTTCTTTTGTGATGCGTACTTTTAAGATCTATAAGATAAGTAGTTTTGGGGATGTAATGTACAGCATGGTAACTATAGTTAAAAATACATATTTGAAAGTTGCAAAGAGAGTAGATCAATCTTTATTTTTTACCTGATATCTAAAGAGATGGTTAGGAAATTGACCTGCTGCCTAAAATAAAATATTTTAAAGTAATTTTAAATCCTGTCTTATAGATGTTTGTTTGCTACTAATGGGTGTGAGCAAATTAGATATTCTATACCGGAGACTTCTCCTCACAAAACTTTTTATCAGAGGATGGGGGAGGCCAGAAGATCTCAAAAGGTAAACTTTTTTTTCCCGAATTTGCTTATTCTAAATTTGTTGTAGTAAACATTTCAATTTTTTTTCCAGTGATAAAATCCTTTACTATAAATAGAAAGTGATTGGCAAGTTAAACATTAAAGTATATGAAACATGTCATTATTTCCTTTTCTCTTTTGTCTTTTTAATTATTTCTCTTGAGTTTTAAACCATATAATCATAAATTGACCTATTTTAAAAGCAGTTTTAAAATTAAAGAGGTCTTAAATACAAACTAGATTTTTAACTTTAATTATTTTTAAGTTGCTTAGAGTTTCCAGGGACTGAGCTTCCTCAAGTAAATGGAATCTGTAATAGCTATAAAACTGAGCTATACTGTAGTTCATGGAAATATTTAGAAAATGAATTTTCAGGATTTATGCCTTTAATTTTAAGTCTTGTATGTGTTAATTGCTTTTTGAACAATGATATTTCTCATACTTTATGAGACAAAATGTCCAGCTTGAATAAAAGCCAATAGCCTCATCTTTTTCTTTAATGATTCAAATTAAATTTGGATATAGCTTATGAACTGGACTTGCAAATTTTTCAGGATTATACACTTCCAATACAATGGGCATACTGAATTTTTCCTTTTTTCCCCCTTATAATAGACTCTTCGAATTCAGAAAGATGATTGGAAATCGAGAAAGATGTCAGAATCTGGTTTCAAGTGATTATCCAGTACACATTGATAAGGTATTTAAATCAAAGAAATAAAGTTAACAGAAATTCTGGTTTAACATAAATGTGTCAAGAATTGGTTGGGAGTGCCTGGGTGGCTCAGTTGGCTAAGCATCTGCCTTCGGCTCAGGGCTGATTTCAGAGTACTGGGATCGAGTCCTGCATCAGGCTCTCTGCTCAGCAGGGTGTCTGCCTCCCTCTCCCTCTGTTGGTGCCCCTCTAACCCTACCCTTGAGCCTCCACTTGTGCTCTCTGGCTCTCTATCAAATAAGTAAAAAATCTTTAAAAAAAGAGTAAATTAAATGTTAGACTATACTAACAGAAAACACTAAAACATAAGTGCAGTATAGATTTTTCATGTAATATAATTAAATACTATGTATGTCCTAGCAGGATGCTTGTAATTAAGAGCATATATTTAGTACTTGCCTAAATACAAGAAAATATTTAAGTCTCAATCTTTTTGAGTCTTGTTTTGTATCTTTAGGTATCTTTAGGAGGGTTAACATAAATTATTCAACATTTTAGAAGAACTTTAAGTAATATAGGAAAGTATTCTAGTTGGAGAATCGGCACCTGAGAAATTACCAAAACAGATTCTATTTTTTTAAAAATTTTATTTATTTTAGAAAGTGAGAGTGAATGAGAGAGAGTGCAGGGGGAGGGGCACAGGGAGAGGGAGAAGTATACTCCCCACTGCCCACTGAGCTGGGAGCCAGATGGAGGGCTGGATCCTGGGACTCTGGGATCAGGATCTGAGCTGAAGGCAGATGCTAAACTGATTATGCCACCCAGGCGCACCCAAAAACAGCTTCTAAATAACATCAGGGAAATGTTATGGGATGTAGTTAATTGATGAGAGAATGGTAGAAAGAAAATGCTGTAGCATTAGAGAAGATGAGAAGATATATTTGAAATAGTTTTTTTTAAATTTTTATTTTTTTTAGCCACCATGTTTTTCTGTAAAGCAGTTCTAGGTTTATATAATTGAATAATTGAGGTATTATTGAGGGGGGGGAAATGCATTTATTTCACGTCCATCATTGCCAAAGTAACTCTGCTTTCATCTCTTACATGTATTGGATGTATTCAGAAGATTTCATTTTTCAAAGCAGTTCCACTGCTAAAAACAAAATTTTATAAACTGGAAATCCCTTGTCTATATCATATAGTTGTTCTTTCTATAGCTTCTGGATTTAGAATACTTCTGCCTCAAATTTTGCTAAATATGTCTATTATTGCTATTTTTTTCTATTAAAAATCTATTTAATTTCTATTAAATTAAAAGCATACCAAGTGAAAAACCAAAACTGTAACTTTCTGCCACTTTCCACCACTTAATTCCATTTCTCTCCCAAGGAGGAGTTACTGTTAAGATCTTGGAATGCATTCTTTTTTTTGTTGTTGTTTTAAATATTTTATTTATTTATTTGACAGAGATCACAAGTAGGCAGAGAGACAGGCAGAGAGAGAGGGGAAGGGAAGCAGGCTCCCTGCCAAGCGGAGAGCATGATGCGGGGCTCGATCCCAGGACCCTGGGATCATGACCTGGGCCGAAGGCAGAGGCTTTCACCCACTGAGCCACAGAGGTACTCCCCCCATTTTTTTTTTTTTTAAGATTTTATTTATTTATTCGACAGAGGGAGATCACTAGTAAGCGGAGAGGTAGGCAGAGAGAGCAGGGGAAGCAGGCTGCTTACTGAGCAGAGAGCCCCATGTGGGGCTCGATCCCAGGAACCTGGGACCATGACCTGAGCTGAAGGCAGAGGCTTTAACCCAGTGAGCCACCCAGGCGCCCCTTGGAATGCATTCTTGAAAAGAGTTCCCTCCTCTCTGTTCTCCCCATCACCATCTCTCTTCATTTTTAAAAACTGAGATATAATTCACCTACCATGGGATTCACCCTTTTAAAGTGTGTAATTCAGTGTTTTTGTTTTTTATTACTACATTCCCAAGATATGCAGTCATCACCACTGTCATTACGTGCTTCCAGAACATTTTTATCTCCCCCAAAAGAAACCATATACCCATTAGCTGTTATTTCCATTTCCACACAGCCTCCTATCTGCTGGCAGTCATTAATTTGCTGTCTGTATGGATTCATTGATTCTAGACATTTCATATAAATGGAATCATATAATATGAGGCCTTTTGTGTCTGGTTTATTTCACTAAGCTAATTTTCAAGTTTCATCCATATCATCTAACAATACCTCATTTTTTTATTGTTTAATATTCTATTATATAGATACATGACATTTTGTTTATCCATTTATCAGTTAATGGACATCTAGGTTTCTGCTTTTTGACTATTATGAATAATAATGCTATGAACATTCATGTGTAAATGTTTTTGTGGATATATATTTTGAGTTATTTAGGTGTATATCTAGGACTGGAACTTCTGAATCATATGGTAAATCTATGTTTAACTTTTTGACAAACTGAAAACTGTTTTCCAAAGTGCACCATTTTACTTTTCCCACGAGCAATGCATAATGATTCCAATTTGTCCATATTCTCACTAATATTTGTATTAAACAGCTATCCTAGTGGGTGTAAAACATACTTTATTGTGATTTTTGGTATGCCTTTGGTATGCCTTTCCTTTGGTATGATTGTGATGTTGAACATGTTTTCATGTGCTTATTGGCCATTTGCATATCTTCTTGAAGAAATATCTGTGAAACCATTGCCCATTTTTTTAAAGATTTATTTATTTATTTTAGAGAGAGAAAGTGATCACAGGGCAAGGTGCAGAGAAACAGAGGGAAAAGGAGAGAGAGAATTTCAAGGAAGGAGACTCCCGAACAGTTGTGGAACCCAACGTGGTGCTTGATCTTGTGATTCTGAGATCATGACCTGAGCTGAATCAAGACTTAGACACTTAAGGGACTGAGCCACCCAGGTGCTCCAAATCATTGCCTCTTTTTTAACTGGGTTATTCACCTTTTTATTGTTGAGTTATAGCTTAATTTTTAAATCTATATTATGTATGGTTCTAAAATTGCCTATTTTTCTTATCAAATTACCAGTTGTCCCAGCATTATTTGTTGAATTATTACACCTTTTCACATTAATCTGTGCTACCTCCTTTATCAAATAATTTATTCTTCTAAATTATACTAAAAGAAAACTTTAAAACTATACTAGGAGGTACAATGATGACTAAAATGTAAAAACTTCCTGGATTAGAAATTTCATGTCATACACATTGGGTCTCCTTACCATTTTCAAAAAATGCAGTGCAATCCTAATTAAAATATTCAGTTTAGGACTAAAGTCTGTAAAAGGATCCTAAGATTATTTTGGGAAGGACCTTGAGAGTATGATCAGATCAGGAATATCTAAAAAAGAAGAGTGTTACGTAAAACCTAGTTCAATCATTTACCAGTAGGTATAAAGTTGCAGCATGATTAAAACAGCAAGATTTGGTAAAGATAAAAGATAGGCTAATAAGCATTATAAACAATAGCCAAATTGTGGAAAGAGCCAGTATTCATTGACTGATGAATGGATAAGGAAGATGTGGGGGATATATACATATATATAAACATATACATATATGTGTATATATATTATGCAGTATTAATAATGAAAAAGAATGAAATCTTGCCATTCACAACAACATGGGTGGAGCTACAGAGTATTATGCTAAGCAGAATAAGTCAGTGAGAAAAACAAATACTGTATGATTTCACTCATGTGGAATTTAAGAAACAAAACAAATGAACAAAGGGGTGAAAATGGCAGGAGGCAAAGAAACAGACTCTTAACTATAGAGAAGAAAGGGGAGGCAGATAGAGGAATGGGTGAGACAGGTAATGTGTATTAAGGAGGGCACTTGCTGTGGGTGTTGTATGTTAAATGATAAATCACTAAATTCTACATCTGAAACTGGAATTGCACTGTATGTTAACTAGCTAGAATTTAAATTAAAACTTGGAAACTTAAAAAAAAACCTAAAAAAAAAAAAAACCTGGGAAAAAAAGATATGCTAATAAGAACCAATATAGGATTGAAAATAAGTGGCCAGAATTTAGTAAAACTTACTTCATGATAGGGGTGCCTGGGTGGCTCACTTGGTTAAGCATCTGCCTTCAGCTCAGGTCATGATCCTAGGGCCCTCACATCAGCCTCCCTGCTCCGTGGAGTGCCTGCTTCTCCCTCTTCCTCTGTTATTCCACCTGCTTTTGCTCTCTCTGTCAAATACATAAATAAAATCTTTTTTTAAAAATTTACTTCATGATAAAGTAGCATTTTAAGTCATTTGCAAAAAAAATGGATTATTTAATATAAGATATTGACACTACTGACTAAAATTTGTGTTTTAAAATGAGCTGGATAAATAAAGAAATGCGCAGAAGACGTGAACAGATATTTTGGCAAAGAAGACATCCAAATGGCCAACAGACACATGAAAAAGTGCTCCACATCACTTGGCATCAGGGAAATACAAATCAAAACCACAGTGAGATACCACCTCACACCAGTCAGAATAGCTAAAATTAACAAGTCAGGAAATGACAGATGTTGGCGAGGATTCGGAGAAAGGGAAACCCTCCTACACTGTTAGCAAGAATGCAGGCTGGTGCAGCCACTCTGGAAAACAGTATGGAGGTTGCTCAAAAAGTTGAAAATAAAGCTACCCTATGACCCAGCAATCACACTGCTGGGTATTTACCCTAAAGATACAAATGTAGTGATCCGAAGGGGCACGTGCACCTGAAAAAAAATGAAACAAGATGGGATTGGGACATAGACCATAAGAGACTCTTAATCTCATGAAACAAACTGAGGGTTGCTGGTGGGTCGGGGAAAGGATAGGGTGTCCACGTTATGGATATTGGGGAGGGTGCTGTGGTGAGTGCTGTGAAATGTGTAAGCCTGATGATTCACAGACCTGTACCCCTGGGGCAAATAATACATGTTAATTTAAAAAATGAGCTGGATATGTATGTCTGTGTGTGTGTGTGTGTGTGTGTGTATTCATTCCACAGATACAGTTATTGGTTTGTTTTCAATTTTAATGAAAATATATGGTGTTTACTGCTAATTTAATTTTGACTATTGACCTGATAAGGATTAAAAAAATAATAATAATAACTTGGGGCACCTGGGTGGCTCAGTTGGCCATCTGCCTTTGGCTCAAGTCTTGATCCCAGTATCCTGGGATTGAGCCCCATGTGAGGCTCCCTACTCAGTAGGGTATCTGCTTCTCCCTCTGCCCCTTCCCCTGCGCATGCTTGTGCTCACTTTCTCTCTCTCTCTCTCTCTAAAATAAATAAAATCTTTAAAAAAAATAAAATATATAAAAAATATTTTTTGGTGGCTCATTTGATTAAGTATCTGACTTGGTTTTGGCTTGGATCATCTTGTGGATGGTGGGATAAAGCTCTATGTCAGGCTCAATGTTCAGCAGGGAGTTTATTTGAGATTCTTTCCCTCTGCCCCTCCTCATGCTCATGTTAGCTCTCTCAAAAACTAAGTCTTTAAAAAAATAACTATTTGAGGAGGGGAAAGTTTAGGTGTTAAGTTATTAAATGCCTTTGCTATATATGTAATTATATATTTTTCCCTATTTAATGTATTTACATGACTCATTGCATCAGTGGATTTCTTTCTTTCTTTTTTTTTTTTTAAGATTTTATTTATTTATTTGACAGAGAGACACAGAGAGAGAGGGAACACAAGCAGGGGGAGTGGGAGAGGGAGAAGCAGGCTTCCCGCTGAGCAGGGATCCCTATGTGGGGCTTGATTCCAGCATCCTGGGATCATGACCTAAGCCGAAGGCAGACACTTAATGGTTGAGCCACCCAGGGGCCTTGCATCAATGGATTTCTTAAAATGAGCCATTCTAACATATTTAGCATTAAGTCAACCCTTATTTGATTTTGATAAATTATTTTTACAGTTTCTTTGTAAATTGTTCTTAGGGTTATTTTTATATTTTTAAGTTCTTACAGCTAGTATTTTATTTTGTTTCCATGATGTTGTACAAATGAGCTTTATTTATAGCTTACTTCTCTTTTTAAAAAATTTTATTTATGTATTTATTTGAGAGAGAAAACAAATGAGGTGGAGAGGGGGCAGAGGGAGAAACAGGACTCCATCCCAGGCCCCTGATATCATGACCTGATCTGAAGGCAGACACTGAACCGACTGAACCACTCAGACACCTTTTAGTGTACTTTTCCATTAGCCTGTAGTAAAAGATATGAAAGGAAAAGAAATGTGTATAAGAGCCATGTCTTTAGGAAGCTGACTTGGGGGACGGGAACCTGGGTGGCACAGCCAGGTAAGTGTCAGACTCTTGGTTTGGGCTCAGGTTATGATGCCAGGGATGTGAGATCAAGCCCCACATCAGACTCTGCACTCATGAAGTCTGCTTGAGACTCTTCTCTCCCTCTGCCCGTATCTGCTGAACTTGCTTACTGTCTGTCTCTAAAATAAATCTAAAGCAAGCAAGCAAGCAGGCTGACTGAGGCAAAAGAATATGTAGTCATTAGTGATAAAAAGTTTTTAATTGAATAGAACTTTTTTAATAGGAAAACATGTATGATAGACCAAAATATCTTAGTCTATATGTATGCATTTTGGTTTTGCTTTTCTCTTAGATTGAAGAGCAATCAGACTGTAAGATCCTAGATGGACACTTTGTTTCCCCCATGGCCCACTATGTGCCTGATATAATGCCAATTGAATCTGTTATTGCAAGGTAAGAAATTTTATTCAGAAAGTTAAAGTAGTAAGTTATTTTTTTATAGTAAGTTATTTTGGTATTTATAATTACAATAAAATCAATGCCATGTTATTTTTAATTGCTAGTATTAATTACAATCATTATTTGGCATTGCTGCCATTAAACGTGGGTTGGGATAGAATAAAAATATGGAGCTTTATAGTATGTATTCAAATTTAAGTCATTCTCATCTTAAAATAGACTGTTATAAGTATAAAATGATTTGTATAAGCCTGATAGAACACAAAGCTAAAACCCACTGGATAAATAAAAAGTAAGAAGAAATAAATATAAGCATACCTTTAGAGAAAATCATCCAATCACAAAGGAAGAGACAAAAAGAAGGAACAAAAAAATAATAAAACTGTCAGAAAACAATAAACAAATTGGCAATAGTAAATTCATATCTATCAATAATCACTTTAAATGTAAATCAACTAAATTCTCTAATCAAAAGACTTAGAGTGGCTGAATGGATTAAAAACTAGGACCTAACTGTATGCTGTCTATAAGAGACTCACTTCAGGGGCACCTGGCTGGCTCAGTTGGAAGAGCATGTGACGCTTTGATCACAGGGTTGTGAGTTTGATCCCCACATTGGGAGTAGAGATTACTTCCATAAGTATAACCTGCTGAGCTGGCTTACTCACTCTCTGTTAAAGAGAGACTCACTTCAAATGTAAGGACGTACACAGACTGAAACTGAAGAGATGAAAAAGTTTTCCATTCAAATGAAAATCAAACGAAAGTAGAGGTAGCTATATTATACCATACACAAAGATTGGATAAGGGACAAGGAGGGTCATTATAATGATAAAAAGATCAATCTTATGAGAGGTTATAACATTTATAAATATTTATGCATCCAGCATAGGAACTAAATATATAAAAGAAATTAACAGACTTGAAGGCAGCAGTACAATAACAATAGAGAGCTTTGATACTTGACTTGCAACAATGGATAGATAATCCAGAGAGAAAATCAGTAAGAAAACATTGAATTCAAACTATCCATTAGACCAGATGGACTTAACTGACATTCACAAAACATTGTTTCCAATAGCATCAGAATACACATTCTTTTACAATGCACAGGGAGCATTCAGAATAGATCATATTATTTACAAAACAAATCTTAATAAATTTAGAAATTGAAATAATATCTAGCATCTTTTCCAACCATATTGGTATGAAACTAGAAATAAGAAGAAAACTGGAAAACTCACAATATTTGTAGCATGCTATCAAAACACCAGGGGATCAAAGAAGAAATCAAAAGAGAAATCAAAAAGCGCCTTGGGACGAATGATAATGGAAATAACAACATACCCCAATTTATGGATTACAGCAAAAGCAATTCTTTTTTTTTTTTTAAAGATTTTATTTATTTATTTGACAGAAATTACAAGTACACTGAGAGGCAGGCAGAGAGAGAGAGAAGGAAGCAGGCTCCCTGCTGAGCAGAGAGCCCGATGCGGGACTCGATCCCAGGATCCTGAGATCATGACCTGAGCCGAAGGCAGCGGCTTAACCCACTGAGCCACCCAGGCGCCCCAGCAAAAGCAATTCTAAGATGGAAGTTCATAGTGATAAACACCTACATTAAGAAAAAAGAAAAATTTTTTTTTAAAGATTTTATTTATTTATTTGACAGATAAGAGATCACAAGGAGGCAGAGAGGCAGGCTCCCTGCTGAGCAGAGAGCCCCATGCAAGGCTGGATCCCAGGACCCTGGGATCATGACTCGAGCCAAAGGCAGAAGCTTTAACCCACTGAGCCACCCAGGCGCCTCTAAAGAAAGATCTTTTATAAAAATAAACAACTTAAGTTTACACCAGGAACAAAAAAAAAGAACAAAAACCTAAGCCCGTAGTTAGTAGAAGGAAGAAATTAGTATAAATCAGAGACAATAAATTAGTGACTATAACAATAATAGAAAAGGTCAATGAAACTAAGAGCTGTGTTTTTTGAAAAGATAAACAAAACAGACAAGCTTTTAGCTAGACTACTAAGAAAGAGAGAGGTCTCAAGTAAAATCATAAATGAAAGAGCAACCATTATAGTTGATAATGCATAAATACAAAGAATTATAAGAGACTACTGTGAATAATTATATGCCAACCAATTGGACAACCTAGAAGAAATGGATGAATTCCTAGAAATGTACAACCTACCAAGACTTAATCATGAAGAAATACAAAATCTAAAAAGATACCCATAAGGAGATTTAATAGTAATCAAAAATTTCCCGATAAGACAAGTTGAGGACTGACCAGATGGCTACATTGGTGAATTCTGCCAAACATTTAAAGAAGAATTAATAATAATCTTTATCAAACTCTTTGAAAAAATTGAAGAGGAGGGATCCTTCTAAATTCATTTTACAAGGCCAATATTACCTTGATACCAAAACCAGACAAGCCATAAGAAAAGAAAATTACAAGCCAGTATTCCTACTGAACATAGATGTAAAAATCCCCCCCAAAATACTAGCAATCCAAATTCAACAATACACAAAAAGGATCATATACCATGATTAAGTGGGATTTATCCCAGGGATACAAAGATGGTTCAACATCTGCAAATCAGTCACTATATGTTTATGTGGTAGACAAATCATATTGTGTGCCACATAGACAAAATGAAGGATAAAAATCATTTGTTGATCTCAATAGAAATAGGAAAACCATTTGATAGAATTCAACATCCATTTAGGATAAAAACTCTCAACAAACTTTATGGAAGGAACATATGTCAATATAATAAAAGCTATATATAACAAGCTCATGGCTAGCATCATATTAAATGGTGACAAACTAAAATCTTTTCCTCTAATACCAGGAGCAATTAGGCAAGAAAAAGAAAGGAATCCAAATCAGAAAGGAAAAAGTAAAACTGTTTATAGATGACATGATATTATGTATAGAAAAGGCTGCAGGCTCTACCAAAAAAACGGCTGAGGCACTTTGGTGGCTCAGTGGGTTAAGCCGCTGCCTTCCTGCTCAGGTCATGATCTCAGGGTCCTGGGATTAAGTCTCGCATCAGGCTCTCTGCTCAGCAGGAAGCCTGCTTCCTTCTCTCTCTCTCTGCCTACTTGTGATCTCTCTTTGTCAGATAAATAAATAAAATCTTTAAGAAAAAAAAACTGCTAGACTTATAAACAAGTTCAGTAAAGTTGTAGGATACAAGTTCAGGATATAAAAATCAGTTGTATTTCTATACATTAATCACAAGCCATCAGAAAAATTAAGATGGCAGTCCTATTTACAGTTGCATCAAGAAGAATAAAATACCTATGAATAAATTTAACCAAGGAGGTGAAAGACCTGTATGCTGCAAACTATAAGACACTGATGAAAGAAACTGAAGATGACACAAATAAATGGAAAGATATTCCATGCTTATGGATTAGAAGAATATGGTTAAAATGTTTATACCTTTGCAATCTATAGATGCAATGGAATTTTTCCAAGAAGTAGAACTCTTGAATTTTTATGGAACCACAAGAAAACCTGACTAGCCAAAGCAATCTTGAATAAGAAGAACAAATCTTGAGGCATCATACAATAGCTATTGCAAATAATAGCTATTGTAAATAATGCTGCAATGAACACAGGGGTACAGGTCTCTTCCCAAGTTAATGTTCTTGTTTCCCTCAAATAAATATCTAGAAGTGGAACAGCTGGATCATGTGTTAGTTCTATTTTTAAATTTGAGGAACTTCCATAATGTTTCCCGTAGTGGTTACAGTAGTTTACATTCCCACCAACAGTACCCAAGGGCTCCCTTTTTCCAAATCATCACTGACACTTGTTATCTCTTATCTTTTTCATAACAGCCATTCTAACAGGTGTGAGATAATATCTCATTGTTGTTTTGCTTTTGGTATTTGGTATTCCAGGGTCTGTTTTTATAACACACCATTTTCTTGATGATTAGTGATATTGAGCACATTTTTGGGTACCCAAAATGTTATATGTTATATACCTGAAACTAATAATATATGTTTATCTTATTTTTCTTTAAAGAGAGATTTTAGAAGGAAAATAGAAAGCCATTAAGATCTATATCGATACTTCCCCTACCTCCCTTTCCTGCATGCTTTATGGTTTCTTATTTCTCTTTATGATCCATGTCATTTCTTTGTGGATAGGTTGACTTTCTCTGTTTCTCATGCAGCTGACAAAACGTAGCTACCACACCTCCACAGAGCTTTCATGTCCAAAAGCTCAACAGAATCTAGGGTCTGTCCTACTTCCAGATTACCAAAAGAACAAATCTTATTGCCCTAATTTGGCCTACTCCAGGCCCAATCAACTAATCAACTATAGCAGAGAAGCTCACATGAACTATACCCATTTATCATGGGTATTGGAAAATACTCTGTGAGAAGATACTATAATAAGAGCAGACAGACTAAATAATGAACCTCTGCTAAATAAGTGGTTGTTATTACTGTAATAAAAGATTCCTTTTAATTTAAAGCTATTCTCCATAATGAAACCTTTATGTTCATTATGGACAGAATAGCACTGCTATGGGACAGAAGGGAAAAAAAATAGCAGCAATATCCAGCTTTCTGTGGGAAACATTTTTAAATGTCTTCATTTCCCACAAATCATGAAAATATAAAGAAGCAGTACAGTTCTGAGAATGTAAAACGAGCAGAGTTGTTAACATTGCTAGTTTTATGAGATTAAAAATTGAGAATTAGTTCCCATGAGCACAAAACAGAAATAACTATTGAACTCTTCTGAATGTACTTGTCTGTGTTCTGTATTGCATAATTTACTAATAACAGATAACTAGTGCTATTGTTCCCTGTCCAAAAATAAGCTCAGAATTGAGGTTTATGTTGCCTGAGAATACAGCTATCTAAGGTCAAACCTTGAGTTGACCGAGTGCAGTATTATACTATGATAATAATTCTAAAATATCTACTGCTAAAGAAATTAAAAAGACAAGTAAATCAGTTTGGGAAAATAAAGATCTGAAGATGAATGGTGGTTATTATTGCACAGCAATGTAAATGTACTTAATGTTACTGAACTGTAACAACTTAAAAATGATTAAAATGGAAAAATATGTTACATGTATTTTACCACAACTAAAAAATAAGTTCTATAGGAAGAAGACATTAAGTGAAAGGCAAAATAGTACAATAAGAAGATAACAAATAGGGCGCCTGGGTGGCTCAGTGGGTTAAGCCGCTGCCTTCGGCTCAGGTCATGATCTCAGGGTCCTGGGATCGAGGCCCGGGCTCTCTGCTCAGCGGGGAGCCTGCTTCCCTCTCTCTCTCTCTGCCTGCCTCTCCATCTATTTGTGATTTCTCTCTGTCAAATAAATAAATAAAATCTTTAAAAAAAAAAAAAAAGAAGATAACAAATAGGGAAAACTGTTTTTTTCTGCCATGAGTTGCTTTTACACTCTCCAAATTGAAAAACAAAATTGATAACAGACTATTCTATTGATACATCAATAGCTTGTACAACTAAGCATTGTTCCTAAAAGGAGAAAAAGCAGAGCTATCTAAAGAGTTGGGTTTTTTCTAAGACTTACTCAGATGTATTGATTTCACTGCAAAATAAGAATATTTCATTATGCATTTATAAAGTTGTGGTATTGAACAAGGTAAAAATGACTACAATAAATTCTGTGTTTATATTGTACTGAATGTTTTAATACGCTAACACAAAGCAAATTTATAATATCTTAGTTGCATTTTGCAGACATTAATCAAGTAATATGAATGTTAAAATTCTGAATGATCTTCTCTCCCAAATAATTTAATTATGTAACTTTTACAAATTGAAAGTTTGTATTAAAAACCTTTTAAAGATAATTTCACAGATCTGTTTTATTTTAAATAGGTTCCAACTTATTGTTCCTAAAGAATGGAACAGCAAATATAAACCTGTATGCATTCATCTTGCTGGAACAGGAGATCATGTAAGACTCTATTACAATGACTTAATCCCTATTTGTTAACATATTGTATAACACAGATGTGGTTATTACATTCTTTAAATATGTCATCTTTTCTTTCTGTAGCATTACTGGAGACGACGAACACTAATGGCTCGTCCTATGATTAAAGAAGCCCGAATGGCTTCTTTGTTGTTAGAAAACCCTTATTATATCCTTTTGTGATACCTAGAAATCTTTTATTTATTGATAGATTTAGTCATCAGAAAGAATGATACATAGTAACCAGCTTTTCGAAACCAGTTAAATTTAGTTGTCAGTTCAAAAAATATTTAAGCAAGAATGAAAAGAAGTGAAAATTTGTTTTATGCCTTTAAAAAAACTAATGTAGAGATTATGCTTCTACTGTATAATAAAGATAAACTGTACTTCCTTTTCTTATAAAACTTATGCTGGATTTTAAGATTATGTCAAATATTTGCTCTTAATGAAACACTCTTGTTTTAAATGTATTTACATGTAAGTCATCAGTTGAGGTTTAGAACAGTACTTAACTTAACTTTCAAGATGACGTCAGACTATTCCCAGAAGACGAAACGAAAGTGATGCACAGATATAAAGAAATGTTCAACATTGCTGGTAATAAGAGAAATATAAAGTTAAAGTAACATTACCAAAGATTTAAAAAATAAAATGCAATAGTTGTGAGGCTATTGTAAAAAAATAAAATAGGCACTCTTACTACTAATGGCTGTGAAAACCAGTTTAATTCTTTGGGAAAGCATTGTACCATATGTATCAGGAACATTAAAACGTTTTATGCCCCTTGACAGAGTAATCTTGATTCTTGGAAATTTATTCTAAGGATAAAATACTAAGAAAAGAGCAGTGCCTGGGTGGCTCAATCAGTTAACTGGATGACTGGATTTCAGCTCAGGTCCTGATCTCAAGGTTGTGAGATGTTGGGCATGGAGCTTGCTTAAGATTCTCTCTCTCCCTCTAACCTGCTCCTGTCTTTAAAAAAAAAAAAAAAAAAAAAGAAGACTAAGGAAAGAGAAAGTGATAGAAAAGAGATATTTATGTAGCTTTATTTAGAATAGTAAGACATTAAGAATGGCTTAAATGTCGCCGGGCGCGGTGGCGCGAGCCTGTAGTCCCAGCTACTCGGGAGGCTGAGGCAGGAGGATCACTTGAGCCCAGGAGTTCTGGGCTGTAGTGCGCTATGCCGATAGGGTGTCCACACTAAGTTCGGCATCAATATGGTGACCTCCCGGGAGCGCGGGACCACCAGGTTGCCCAAGAATGGCTTAAATGTCTAATAATAGAAAAAGAGTTGAGTAAATTATGGCTCATAATATTAGAATATTATGCAGTTGGTTA